>NW_028296633.1:390000-611342 GCF_055471065.1 Atractosteus spatula | reverse complement strand
TCAGTTAATGCAAATGAACCCCACGGTTCAGGTCAGCATAAGTCCTGCCATCCTTAAAATATGTGTCCCCTATTTTTCAATATTGACAAAATGGATAGCATATTTTCATTCATATCTCCGAAACAGTCAGTACTGTGCTGCGTCCGGCTCCAGTTGACCTGCGAGCGGGGCTTTCTTTCCCTTGAGCTTTTTTCTTGCCCTTGGTGCTTTCAGATAGTGGGACCCAGGCCTCCTTGGCCTCGGCTGGCCAGGAAATGCGCCACCCCCCTGACAATTGGTGGGTCTCCTGGTCACCCACTAAGAACGGTTAGCCGTCTGGTCATCCATGGGACGTAGTCTTTTTCGTACACAGCACGGAGACTGCCACCTGGTCACCCCCTGACACTCAGTGGGACTTCTGGTCACCCACTATGAACGGTTAGCTGTATGGTCTCTCATCAGTCTCGGAGGGTCGTCTGGTCTCCCGGGTGACTTTGTGCGATTTTTGCCCTGCCCGGCCAGGCTGCCTGTTTCCTGGCCTCGGGTCACTGGGAGCAAGCGGGGCATCCGGGCCACCACCGGACCTCGCTTGGTCAGAAAGCCAACAAAAGCTTGGATCGAGGGCTGACTTTCAATAGAAAATAGTGAAGAAAGATGTGAAGACGGGGGTTTGAATTTAATCCTTTCTGTATACAGTTTAGACTTCTAAGTCACAAGCTGGGGTTTATGACAGGAAAGGGGGTTAACTAATAAGGATTGCAGATGCAAGCTAGGAACCCCCCTGGGTGTAATCTTAAACTGACCATTTGGCCAGGACATCGTAAACTGACCAAATACCATGAACCCCCCTCTTTACCATCAGACCGAGTGACGTCAGAAACGGAGAAGAAGACACTATATAACCCAAAAGTTTGTACCAGTACGGGGAACAATACTTCGGTTTTGTTGTTTCTTGCGGGAAACAAGACTTCGGCTTTATTGTTCCTTGCATGCAATAAACTCATCTGTTTTACTTCATCTCGGGATCAAGAACCTTATTCTTTCTGTTACAACAAATTTGGCGTAGTCGGCGGATGCTCCAGAAGGCACAGAACTTCCCATCGGCAGGAGAGTAAGGACTCCTCTTTTATTTAAAAGTCCCGACTCTCTCTGACCGATTGGGAAGTCTCTGCTCCCTGCGAGAATCGCCCGAGATGACGGAGTAAACGTGAGTTCCCGAATTCCTCTGGCCCGGGGAAGACACTGGTGTATGTAATGGGTTGTTTGCTGTAAGCCCAGAATTTGGTCTGGCAGGCGGTCCGCGGTATTGTGTACAGGCGTTCGAAGCTGGTGTATGCCTTAATTGCGCGTGGAGTTTTCGAATGGGTTTTGGACCTTTACCGCGAAGTTCAGGATCGGTGTGGGCCTTAATTGCGCCCGGGGTTCTGGAGCAAGTGGTGCATTAAATGCACATAGTTCAGGACTGGTGTGGGCCTTAATTGCGCCTGGAGTTCTGAAGGTCAGGACTGGTGTGGGCCTTAATTGCACCCGGAGTTCTGAGGCTCAGGATCGGTGTGGGCCTTAATTGCGCCCGGGGTTCTGGAGCTGAGTGGTGCATTAAATGCACGTATAATCCAGGATTGGTGTGGGCCTTAATTGCGCCCGGGGTCCTGAGATTAGCTACGCCTTGATCGTGCACGGATTGGCGTGGCGTGGTTTTTTGTTTTAAAGGAAACAGAAGTAGGAGGTATATATATGTATATTTTTGGTGTTTTCCTTGTTTGTGAAATACATATACACACGCACGACACTAACATAAACACACCTCATAATAAAAGAGCAAAGCATTAAGTAACAGGATTTAAAGGACGTTGAGACCCGAGAATCGCCCTGATTGAGCTCAGTGTGTAAGTCCACCCCGGGGCAAAAGCAGCGATGCTGGCATTCTGGGGATGGTGAATTACTGATCAAGAAAGGGGGTTTTCGAGGTCTCGTTCCTTACTTGTGAACAGTGCGGTGTAAGTCCTCTCTAAAGTCTCTGAGAGGCATTTAGATCTGGAGGTAACAGACGCCCTTAGCTGAATGAGCTGTTACCTCACACATGACAAAAGTAAATCTTAAAGAAACCAAACGTGTGCTAATTGGGTGTTTGAGAAAGTGGTGGAAGTATCTGATTACATATCGGAAAAGTGTAAGTTAACTGAAAGGGAAGAAAAATATAGGAAGAAGCTGAGTCTGTCAGAAGGAGTTTGGGGCGAAGATGCCTGTAAAAATGCGTATGAACATTGGAACAAAAACAAAGATTTAGCTGCAGCCCTGGTGATCGGCCGACACCTGAGGTGGCAGATTAGCATGAAGGAGAAATCAGAATGGGATAAAAAAGAGAAGGAGTTCACAGAAAAAATAAAAGCGTTAAATGAGAGGAAAGATAATGTATTCGCGGCAAAAGAGAAACTAGAAAAAAAGCTAAAAGAGGCAGTACAGGAGAATGAGAAACTAAAGAAGGAATTAGCTCCTGGTCACGCTGCACTGGCAAATGTGCTACAGCCGGCGACTAAGTTATATCCTGCTCTCCCACAGGGGAACAAACAGGCAGGAAACGAAAATAATTGGGATCAATTCCCACAGTGGCCATATGGAGATGGGGGGTCTGATTGGGATAACACTTGGTATGAGTGTGATAAAGACGGATCAGGGTCTCCCCTGTTAGAGGGAGGGCGCCCGCAGATCTGTACTCTCACTCGAAGTGGGAAAGGACTTGATGTAGCACGGGCTGGCGCCGTTGATGACAGCGCCACTCTAGCTCTGTCTCGCACCCCGCCGAGGGGGTCCGTTCTCGCACCTACCTTCCCTGAACCCCCAATACGATCAAATCCAAAACCGGAGGATATTGACCGGTGGGCTAGAGAAGTACCGCACCCAAAATTAGGGATGCAGCGAACCTGGAGTGCGCTTCAGGAATTAAAAGATACTTATGGTATCTCCCCCCTGACTGCCGCTATGATCCTCAGAAGGACAGGGGAAAAGCGTGTCGGAGAACTTAAACAATTGTGTGAGGATAACTGCAGGGGAGGGCGATGGGAATGGGTTTGGCGATGGCTTAAACAAAATTATCCACCGAAGACAGATTGGAAAAAGATATCTGCATGTCAGCAAAAAGAAAGCGAGGATGTGGCTGACTTCACTGACCGCTTCGTCACACTCTGGCTGGAATGCTCAGGATTAAGTGACGAAGATGATGTGAATAGCGACGCCTCTGCTGTGATTAAACAAATTTATTTGAGCGGTCTTAAGCCTGATATAGCCAAAGCCCTTCAGTTAAAAGAGCCCGAAATAGGGCAAGATACGAACAAACAGTTTGAGGAAATAGTTAAAATGGCACGGCAAATCGAGAGAAATATGTATGTAAAGGTGCGGGCAATACAAACAGGGTGGACACCCCCCATACTGAAGGGTGGAGCTGGCCCTGACACCCGACTAAGTCCAAAAGGCGAAATTACAAATCGGTGCCATTATTGTAAAAATTTCGGACATTGGCAAAAGAATTGCAAAAAGCGATTAGCCAGTGATACCGCGGAAGATACCGCGATCCCCCTTTCAATCCCTCGAATCGAGAGGGGCAAAAAAGCCTGTTGTCACAATTACAGGATTTGAGCGAAGCAGACAAACGCGCTATCAGGGATCTTTTAAACTAGGACTCCCCCTAGTGGCCTCCCTACGCCTATCTCAGGAGCTGAGTGAAAAAGAGCTCAAATTACAATGCACGATTAATGGGATTCAAATGTCACTTTTATGGGACACTGGGGCTCAATTATCTTGTTTATCTGAACAGTCAGCCAAACGGTGTGCTGTCATGTTCACAGGGAGGGAGCTGGAGGCCACTGGTGTAGGGGGCAATCGAATAACACTCAGAGAAACTCAAAAACTCAAGATTAGACTAGGAGATGGGGAGGTAACATTTAACGCTGTCATGTGGGTAGGACCTACCCCAGATCTGTTGGGATGGGATGCTCTGAAATACCTACAAGGGGTTACATTAACCGTACATGAGGAGAGGGTGGAGGTAAACATCTGGTCCCTCCAAAAAGACGAACTAAAAGGGCATTCAATTTGGACTATGGATAAGGACGGATGCGGGCTTCTGGATATGGAACCCGCCACATTTACTGGGAAATCCCCGCCATACACAAAGCCATATAAAATCAACAAAGAGGCGGAGGAAGGGGTTCGACCAGTAATACAAAAACTATTGGCTCAAGGCATTGTACGAAAAACACATAGTACAAGCAACAGTCCAATATGGCCTGTAAAGAAAGCCAGCGGAGCATGGCGATTCACAGTTGATTACTCAAAAGCTAATCAACCCATCAACCGTCTCACCCCCTTGGTAGCTGACCCCTTTGCTATTTTTCAACTACTGTCCCCTGAGCACCAGGTGTTTTCAGTAATTGACATGGCTAATGGGTTCTGGTCTGTTCCTCTACACCCAGAGGTACAAGATTGGTTCGCTTTTGTTGTAGATGGAGAACAATATACTTGGACCAGGTTACCACAGGGGTTTTATAACAGCCCCACCGTGTATCACATGGCACTTCGGAGGCATCTCCGGGAGTTGCCTCAAGTGTCCTCCGTCGTTATCCAATATGTGGATGATATTTTAATCGCGTCTCCTGACGAGGAAACCCACAAGAAGGACCTCCAAATTATTCTCGACCATTTAGTTAAAAAAGGACACAAGGCTAGTTATAGCAAAGCACAGTTATGCCTAGACACCGTAATTTACTTGGGACAGAAGATTAGTCAGGGAAAAAGGGAATTGACAGAAGATCGGGCCCAGGCAATCCGAACACACCCTAGTCCCAACATGGTGAGAGAGCTCCGATCATTTCTGGGTCTGTGCAATTTCAATAGAAATTGCTTTTTCTGAAAGGGCCAAACCACTTACAGACCTATTAAAGGGGGGAGGGAGGTCGCTTGATCCTATTGCTTGGAGTCCTGAAGCTGAACACGCTTTTAATGATTTAAAACAAGCTCTGGTACAGGCTCCTGCATTGGGGTTTCCTCAGACAGATCAACCATTCTACCTCTACGTAAGTGAAAAGAATGGATTTTGGACAGCTGTACTAACACAGGAACATGGGGGTAGGTACCGCCCGGTAGGGTATTACTCTGGATCCTTGGAGGAGGTAGCCAGGGGCTGGGGACCATGTCTACGAGCTGTTCAGGCCGTCTGTCTAGCAGTACAGGCAGTCAATAACATAGTGCTAGATCAACAACTGATTGTTCGATGCCCACATGCGGTACACACCCTCATGTCCCTGAATCGGGTCAGTCAGGTTAATGCAATACGATGGAGCAAGTGGCAGGTCTTGTTAGAGGCTCCAAATATTACCATTGAACGTGAAGGAGCTCTAAATCCAGCCACATTGTTACCTGACCCATCAGAAGCCTATATGTTAGAACACAGCTGTGATGTTTGGGCAATGGGAGAAGATGAGGGCATCAAAATAGCCGAGCAACCACTAAGGAATGAAGACCTCATCCTCTTCACTGATGGAACTTCATTCATAAATTCTAGTGGGGAGAGGAAAGCGGGTTGGGCTGTGACTACAGAACATGATATCCAATGTGTGGGAAGATTTGAGGTACCCACGTCAGCACAGCGAGCTGAACTGAAAGCTTTGGTGGAAGCCTGTAAATTAGCAAAAGGCAAGACCACCACAATATACACAGACTCACATTTGGAGTATGCCATGACTTTGGAAGGTTATGGAGTAATAGGGATCTTTTAACCTCTGCTGGCACTCCGGTAAAGAATGCGGATCTGGTGTCTGAGCTGCTTGCGGCTCTCCAACTCCCAAAGCAGGTAGCTGTAGTCAAATGTACGGGCCACAGCAGAGAGGACACTCCCGAGGCCAGGGGCAATAAGCTGGCAGACTGGACAGCACGTCAAGCTGCCCTGGGGCAATGGGAGGAGTGGTCTATAGAAAAACCTCTTCAGATTATTTCAGTTTGCACAGTGAACATACAGGCACTCCGGACGGAACAGCTCAGCGAGCTCCAGGCCCAGGCCCCAAGGATTGAGAAATGGACCTGGATGGAACGCAATGTGGGGCTGCAGAAGGATGGGACCTGGAGGTGCCAGCGTACAGGCAGACCCGCCTGCCCCAAGCAACTAATGCCCTACCTGGCACAGCAAATACACTCCACAGGGCACCCAGGTGTTAGCCAAATGACTCGACGCTTTGCTCAGAGCTGGGTGGGCACAGGCTTCACACCCTTCGCAGCTGATGTGGTACAACACTGTGGAGAGTGCCAAAAAGCCTCTGGAGCACCGCCGGTTCGGGCTCCTAATCTACGACGTCCTGCACCCGAGGGGCCCTTTAGACACTGGCAAATAGACTATTGTTCACTGCCACCCTGTAAAGGGAAAACAGGTCTCCTAGTGATGGTGGACCAGTTTTCTAGATGGGTGGAGGCTGTCCCTGTCAAACGAGAGACTGCGCTGACAACTGCCAAATATCTTGTGACAGAAGTAATTCCCCGATGGGGACTCCCGTGTCGCATAGACTCAGACAAGGGCACACATTTTACTGGAAAAGTGTGTCAGGTGGTGGCAGACCTACAAGGGATCAAATGGGACCTGCATTGCCCTCATCACCCGCAGTCCTCCGGCATGGTGGAACGGGTGAACCGAACTTTGAAAGCTAAATTGACAAAGTACCACCTGGGAGGGATCCCCTGGGTGGATGCATTGCCCGCCGTACTGTGCAGCATCCGGGCTGGGACAAATCGAATAGTGGGGCTGAGCCCGTTTGAGGTGATCACGGGGCGTCCCATGAGACTGAGTGACTCTCCAGGACATGACAGAGTAGGCTTGAGTATACTAACTGATTCTCTGTTACAGTATTGCAAGTTGCTGACAGAGGCCACCCAAGGAGCCCGCGAGCAGGTCCTGGAGGCGTGGGGACCACCACCTGAAGGAGGGCACGACCTCATCCCAGGAGAGTGGGTGTGGATCAGGAAATTTCCCTCACAGGTTCTCCAGCCCAGGTGGGACGGACCCTACCAGATCCTGTTGACAACCGAGTCTGCGGTTCGAGTGGAAGGAAAAGATCGCTGGATCCACGCGTCACACTGCCGACGAGCCTCATCCCCAGTTGGGTGTGTGCCGCATTACCCAAATATGTACAGGGAGGACTTCCTATGGGGGCCATTCCTTGGCGTCTCGAAGAAGTCATAGGAATGATCATTTGGAGAGATAATATAGGAGATTTTAATATGACAAACTATGGGGGTTGCCATAACACGACTTTAACTTGCACAACATTACAATATCTACAGGAGCGAGGCTTAGAGCCCACGAGTTTCACAGGCTCTTACGCTCCTAAGTATAACAGAAGCCATACACCACCATACCTGACTCTAAATAAGGAACGTGAGGGAAACATTTGTTTTCAGCACACTAATGGTCTGCACTTGGTTGGATGGAGTCGTTGCAACCTTACCATCGCTGCAGATATATCCACCTCTACCTTCCAAATTCCAGGATGGGATAGGCACACCCCACAATTCGGTATAAGCTTCTTATTTTCAGAGGCATGGGGAGCGCCAAACGGAACATATTTCATTTGTGGAAAACGAGCCTACCCATGGTTGCCAGCCCAGTGGTCTGGCTCATGTTATTTAGGATATGTGGTTCCTCATATCCGTGTTCAAACCCACAGCCCCTTCGGACCTAACCACAGACCACAAAGAAAACTGGCTGATTGGGAATATTATTTAGGTATAATATTTCCACAAGCCGGCATGAACTTTCTGAGTCGAGAGTTAATTCAAATGGCCTCGACTTTAGAGGAATTAGCAAATTCTACCTCATCTAGTCTGAAGGCTGTTAATGATGAGATGGTAGCCCTCAGAACAGTGGCCATGCAGAACCGACTAGCTTTAGATTATGTACTGGCGGCCCAAGGAGGAACTTGTGCAGTAATTGGCACTGAATGCTGCACATATATTCCTGATAATTCTGAGCACATCTCAGATCTGGCCCAACACATTTACAATGAGGGACAGAAATATCAGGACTATTATACTGAAAATTGGGGAAGTGGGTCATGGGTAAAGTCTGTGTTTGGGACCTGGGGTGGAACCTTTTTACAGTGTTTATTTGTAGGAATAGTTTTGCTTATATGTGTAATTGTAATCATCACGTGCACAAAAACATGTATCACATCTTGCTATAACCGTGGAACGTACAATGTCATGGCAATACATACCTGTTCACCTAGAAAGAAAAGATCTGCCCTGACATTGTATGTATAAAATAGGCTACACTGACGTATGCCGTATTTTATAAGGGGGGAATGAAGAAAGATGTGAAGACGGGGGTTTGAATTTAATCCTTTCTGTATACGGTTTAGACTTCTAAGTCACAAGCTGGGGTTTATGGCAGGAAAGGGGGTTAACTAATAAGGATTGCAGATGCAAGCTAGGAACCCCCCTGGGTGTAATCTTAAACTGACCATTTGGCCAGGACATCGTAAACTGGCCAAATACCATGACCCCCCTCTTTACCATCAGACCGAGTGACGTCAGAAACGGAGAAGAAGACACTATATAACCCAAAAGTTTGTACCAGTACGGGGAACAATACTTCGGTTTTGTTGTTTCTTGCGGGAAACAAGACTTCGGCTTTATTGTTCCTTGCATGCAATAAACTCATCTGTTTTACTTCATCTCGGGATCAAGAACCTTATTCTTTCTGTTACAACAATAGCGAGGTGGCTGCTCTGCTACGTACGACACCCTGACCTAGAATTAGGTTGTCTGCGAATGATTTATCTCGTACTGAACAGGATTACTATTGCAACAACACATCATCAGTAGGGTAAAACTAACCTACTATTAACTATTAGTGGGTGAACAATTCAACACTTGGTGAATTCTGCTTCACAATGATAGGAAGAGCCGACATCGAAGGATCAAAAAGTGACGTTGCCATTAACGCTTGGCCGCCGCATTCCAGTTATCCTTGTGGTAAGTTTTCTGACACCTCCTGCTTAAAACCCCAACAATCAGAAGGATTGTGAGGCCCCACTTTCACGGTCTGTATTCATACTGAAAATCAAGATCAAGCGAGCTTTTGCCCTTCTGCTCCACGGGAGGTTTCTGTCCTCCCTGAGCTCGCCTTAGGATACCTGCATTGCTGTTTGACAGGTGTACCGCCCCAGTCAAACTCCCCACCTGCTTCTGTTCCCGGAGCGGGTCGCAGCTGGCGGGTGACAGAAACAAGAGCCTGTGTGGGGCTCGCCCTCCCGCCTCACCAGGTAAGTGAGGAAAAGATAAGAGTAGTGGTATTTCACCGGCGGTGCCCCCAGGAGGGGGGGCTCCCATTTATTCTACACCTCTCATGTCTCTTCACACTGCCAGACTAGAGTGAAGCTCAACAGGGTCTGCTTTCCCCACTGATTCCGCCAAGCCCGTTCCCTTGGCTGTGGGTTCGCTAGATAGTAGGTAGGGACAGTGGGAATCTCGTTCATCCATTCATGCACGTCACTAAATAGATGACGAGGTATTTGGCTATTTATAATCACCAGATTAACTGGTTTCTTTTCTGGGTTCAGTGGCCCCTCCACTTAATCATCCAAAATGATGCTTGCAAGACGGCATCTGGGATGACACACCCACCAATGGCTTTGAGTGCTCCCATGCCGGTTGTAATCATTATGAGATCCCCAAGTCAAGGAGGGTTGTCTAGTTCAAGTTCCCACCAGTCATTTTCAGTCCCAGCTAGGGTAGGGCTGTAAAGGGCAGGACCTAGCTAGATGCCAGCAAGGGGGTTATAGCTGTGATTTTAATTCAGCAAAAGGGTTAACATTTTTCGGTTATATACAAAGGTACATAATATAACATTGAAGTACATTTTATAGTTACATTATATACATCTGAGTTAGCTTCCTACACTGGCTATGTCCCTGACCTCTACAAACGATATATTGATGACTGCGTCGGTGCCGCCACATGCTCCAACGATCAGCTTGAGTTCTTCCTGCACCATTTCACCAACTTCCACCCGTCCCTCAAATATACGATTAACATATCTTCCACTACTCTTCCGTTTCTAGACATCCACTTGTCTATCAACTACCCCCGACTGTCCACTTCAGTTTATTACAAACCCACGGATTCACACAGCTACCTCCTGTACAGCTCATTTCACCCCAACCACACTAAAAACTCTCTTCCTTTTTCACAGTTCCTTAGGTTACGACGATTATGCAGCGACGACATCGACTTCGAGAACCAAGCCCTCGAAATGTACTCATTTTTCATCAACAGAGGATACCCCAGCAGTGTGATTGACAGGGCCCTTGCCCGAGCCAAAAACACCCCCCGGACCATCAACCCGATCAGGAACTCCCGCCGTAACAACCGCATTCCTTTGGTGCTTCCTTACCACCCTAACACACTTCCTATCCCCAGGACCATTAACCACAACTTTTCCATCCTACAGGATGATCCCTCCATTGGGGCCCTCTTTTCTGATCGCCCTATCATCTCATATCGCCGACCACCTAATCTGCGTAACCTCCTTGTTCACAGCTCCCTTGACCGCCCTCAACAACCATCCACACCAGGCACTTTCCCTTGCAACAGAGCTCGCTGTATCACCTGCAAATACACAGCCACCACCACACTCATTCAAGGCCCCTCAGGACAATTCCGGATCACCCAGACAGCATCTTGTACCTCCAGCAACCTTATTTACTGTATCTCTTGCAGTAAATGCCCAGCCATCTACATTGGAGAAACAGGAAGGAGACTCGGAGACCGTTTCAGAGAACACGTCAGGGCTGTAAAGATTAAAGATCTCTCCAAGCCCATTGTTTCTCATTTCACCTCTGACGGCCACGACCACTCTAATCTCTCCGTCTGTGTTCTCAAAGACGGTTTTCCGAACTCATACATCAGAAAGACCACCGAAACTAAAATTATTCTGCAGCTAGGATCACACCTTCTCCCTTCCCTTAACGACAGACTACTGTTCTTTTAAATTTTCTCCATTCATTGGAAGTTTCATTTCACACCTCTCTGCACCCATTCTGACTTCACACCTCTTGATTGGCCTCTCTTTCTGTCCCCTGCTCCCACCTCTCACTCCTCCTCCCTCCCAACCTTTGTTCTCCCGCTACTTTACCTCTGCCTACTGCCCTGTCTCTCTCACACCTGAAGAAGGCTCCACGGCCGAAACGTTGTGTTCTCTTTCTTCTTTTTTTCAGCATGGAATAAACCTATTACTTGTTCCTTTGCAGCCTACGCATGCTGACGCAGCTACCCACCTGAACTACATCTGAGATATATACAATCATTGTTACGTTCAGTAGCTGTGTTTTTGCCGCCAAAATTGAGAGGATGTCGAGAGAGTAAAGTAGGGCTCTTAGCTGTTACTGTCTACTTTCTCTAATCTCCAGACTCTGAAGGACGTTGTAGTTTCTCTCGTGCCATTTTCCTCTCACTCCAATTGGAAAGCCGTAGAAGGTAATTTTTTCGGCTCTTGTTGTTTCTTTTATCTGGTCTTTCAGGGGCTCATAGTAAACTACTTTCTCCCTTGCTGCCTCCTTTAGTGTGTGTAGGATCTGTTCATATTGTATTGTTACATCGATTACTATTGATTCTTTGTTTTCTGTGAAAATGAGGTTGGGTTTTCTCAGTTCATTTGATCCTTCGAGTCTGAAATGTGGTTCTTTTCTGACTTCCCAATTCTGTTTTTTAGCCTCTTCGGTTAAAATGTTGCAGATCTTGTTGAGTCTTTAATCTAGCACTTTGAACGCTAGGGCATTGTCCAAGTATATGTGAGCATGTTTCGGTTTTCTCTTAGCACTTGTGACAGAGTGTTGGGTATCCCCTTTGACCTCTGTTCAAGCTTTCCCTGGTGGGATATACATTAGCCCGAAGTTGAAGTGCTGCGATATAGTGTCTTTCTTTGAAACCTTTGTGATGCGCAAGCCAGGAGTTACTGTCAGGGTCATCTTTGAAGTTTTTAATTCCTGTTCCTTGAACATGTAATTTTGTCCAGTTCTCAAATTCGTCATTACGCCAGTTACATGGAGTCTTGAATTTTGGTTTTTGGTTGGGACTGGGTTCCCATCCCACTGGAAGCAGTATATCCTCTGACTGCACTGTTAAGGTTGTTGGGTTGTTTAGTTCCGGGATTTTGCTAACATCACCTCCAACCTGGATCCAAAGTTTCTGGAGTTTTACTTGTGCTTCTTCCGATTGCATCAGAGTGCTGATGATAGGATCCGATGACATAGCCATACGCGATTCATTGAATTTCTTCACTTTGACATTCAGAGCACTGGGCAGAAATCACATCGCATCAACACCCGCTGCGGGCCTTCGCGATGCTTTGTTTTAAACAGTCTAATTCCACTGGTCTGCACCAGTTCTAAGCCAGCTGCTAGACACCTAGACACTGGTCGAGGCCGCCCGCCACCTGCAGGCAATCCCCCCGTCGCTGCAGATGATGGCTTATCCCCCCTGGCACCCTGGCCTTCCCCCGCGAGCAGGGGAGGAGGAGCTCCAACCAGGGTGCGTGAGAGGGGCTGCCGGCATGTTAGAACAATGTAGGTAAGGGAAATCAGCAAGTCAGATCCATAGCTTCGGGATAAGGATTGGCTCTAATGGCTGGGTCGGTCGGGATGGGGTGTGAAGCGGGGCTGGGCGCGAGTCTCTGCTGGACAAGGCAATATGCACCGCGGCCCTCTCGCACGCACCGGTCGGAGCCGGGTGCTGCGGATCTGCAGTCTGGCCGACGGGTCTTTTAAGAAATGATCAATTCTGGATCATATCAAATGAGTAGGAAAAGTGTATTTAGTGAAGTGTTTAGCAGTGATCCTGTGGCTCTGCCCTCAGTACTACTGTAAGTGATTGATATATTTTATGTCATGTGTGGGTGTTTGTCCCAGGTATTAATCATAGGCAGTGTCAACAGAACAGAGTTGCATACGTCAGAGTACTTCAGAGTTCCATACTGCCTAAACATAAGCAGTTCTTGCATAGTAGATTATATCATAGCACAAAGGTAACAGCGAAACCGCACTACAACATGACTGTTTCGCCTTTTCATTTAGAAAAAAAAAGTCTTCTTTAAAATTCAATGCATTTCTATTCCTTTTACCTTTTCTCAGTTTTGCCTTTTCTAACTTGTAAGGACAATATCTCCACCTTGTGGTCATTGTTAGTAATGTCTTATTTTGAGTGAACATTATTTCAATTCTCTATTTGGTGATTTTATTTTTATTGATTTGAATTATGCATTCAGTAGTGCTAGATTTTTTTAAATTGAAGACCACTACTATACATAATATGAGTTTATTTAAAAAATAAAATGAAAGGATGCATTTTTATGAGGAAACAATGTTGATATTCCCGTGATAATCTTCCTTAGATCATGTATTGCATCATTAGGACACTTTGTGGGCTTGAACTACAAAGATTTTCCTGTTCAATGGTAGAAGATAAATAAAAAAAAGCATTTATTTTAATTAGACTTGTTTTTTAAAACACATGTAATAATTTATTGAATTAACATAAGTGAAATAAAAACATTTTAAAATCATACTTTTAGCATATTTAGTCCCAAATGCACAATGCAATGAAACATTCATAGGTGTGTCTTGAAGGGCACAGTGTTCCATAATCCAGAGTGCTTCAGAGTTCCATACTGCCAAAACATAAGCAGCTCTGGCATTGTAGACCACATAATAGCACAAAGTTAACAGCAATACCACACTACAGCATAACTGTTTTGCTTTTTAATTTAGAAATAAAAGCAGTATTTTTTCAAATTCAATGCATTTCTGTTCCTTTTACCTTAACACAATTTTGCCAGTCTTTACGTGGGAGGACAATATCTCCACCTTGTGGTCATTGTTGGTAATGTCTTACTTTGAGGGCAGGTTTTTATTTCAATTCTCTAATAGGTGATTTTAATGTTATAGATTTGAATTCTGAATTCAGCAGTGCAAGATTTTTTTTTCAAGTTCAATGGAACTATCATAGTAACGTAAGTTTCTTTAAAAAAAATAAAGTGAAATGAAAGGAATACATTTTTATGAGGAAACATACTTATATTCCCATGATAATCTTTCTTAGTTCATGTATTGCATTTAAACACTTTGTGGGCTTGAAAAACAATTTTTCTGTTCTGTGATACAAGATAAATAAAAACAAAAGTATTTATTTTTATTAGTTTTTTATAATCAACACTTAAGATCTGATTTCATTAACATATGTGAAAAAATACATTGCATAATGCAATGAACAAAGTATTGCTTACAGGCCTCTGAGACAGAGTACTATGCTTCTTGACACATACCTGTGCTTGTTGCAAAAATTACCGTATTTTACTATAGCTTACATTTTGCCTGCAGATCTGCAGTCGGGCGACAGGTGTTTTAAGAAATGACAAATTCTGGATTATGTCAAAGGAGCAGGAGAAGTGTATTCAGTGAAGTGTTTGCAGTGATTCTGTATTGCCCAGGGCAATAATCAGGATAGGATTTTGCTCCAGATTGGCCAGAGATAGTGTTGTGTACAGCAACCCACAGGATCACAAGGGTAGAGCCACAGCACTGTTTCTTTTTAAAAAACCAACATATACAGGTATGAAGCAATCATATTGTAGCAGGAGTGACATTGATTAAGTGCTTGCATTACAGGACTTGTGGAATCTATAGGGTATGATGTCCACTTCAGAGCCCAGTATATCAAACGCCTAGCTGTAAGTCTGGCATGTTGCACCACAGAATCACTTTTAAACCTTACCTCTGGTATACTTAGTTCCTATTGCTCAATTCATGAAGAAAGTATTGCTTACCGGTGTCTGACATAGAGCACTGTGACACCCTTTGAGAATCCTGTGCATGTTTCATGAATTATCACATTTTACTAGAGCTTACATTTTGGCTGCAGACCTGCAGTCTGGCCGACAGGTCTTTTAAGAAATGACAAATTCTGGATCATGTCAAAGGAGCAGGAAAACTGTAATCAGTGAAGTGTTAGCAGTTGTTACGACCCCAAGTATCTAGGGGTAAAGGGGTGTAACATTTAGGATAATGTTTGGATGCAGGTGGGTTCTGGTGAGGGACTTAGGAAGCGTGACAACAAGGGTTGGTGCAGAAAGTGATTATTTAAAAGGTGAATAAGTGACTGGTGCATAATAAGACACAATAACACACAGGGGTAGGGAACTAGAGTGGTGCCAAAAAAAAAGAAAACAACAAGTAAAATGGAGTTGGCTAAGAAAGTGAGGGAAGCTGACCTAACTACAAAAGAAAACTCGAAACACACGGTCTTCGAACGCCCTAGCTAACCTTCACTGCCTTCCCAAAACCATACAAGACAAAAGGCACTCACCCGTCCTAAACTAATGTTTCTAAAACAAAAATCAACTACGTGTGCAGAATGTACCCGACAACCCAAACTAACCCTATACACAAAAGCTCACACAAATACACAGGTGAACTAGGAATACAAATAAGGGAAACGAGAGTAGACAACAGGAACGGGGTACAAAATAACACAGAGGTTGATAACACGTTAGGGCAAGGTAATGGCAAAATAAATGATAAACACAAACCAACGAAAGTACTAGGAAAACACAAACCAACAAAGGCCGCAGCTATACAAAAAAAATAGCCGAAGCCGAAGCCGAGCGTGACCAAACCAAAGGCACCTTCCTCTTGAAAACCTCCAACTAATATACTGAATTATCTGCTTTCTGACTGGCCGAGAGTTAATTGAAGATGATGTCACACAGAAACAATGATGTAATGATGGACCAATGGGGGAGGGAGAACAATCAAGGTTACATCCCACACACTGGGATGTAACACCCCCACCCATAAAAACAAACAAATAATGTTTGTGAAAGCATAGGAAAAAAGAAACAATAGGCTGAATAATACGCTTATGTGTCATACAATCAGCAATGATATGCCCTTTTCTGTGACAATAAAAACATTCGCGTGTTTCTGACAAACGTGATGCTTTAATTGTAGTCAGATTTTCTCCAGGTGGTATTCTAGTTTTAGGCAGAGTCTTTTGCGGGTGTGCAGATGTAAAAACGGTTTTGTGCATGAGCACAAACTCATCTGCCAAAACAGCTGCTTGCGATAAGGAAGTTACTTTTTGTTCGTTCAAATAGACAGCAACGCGTTGAGGCAAACAGTTCTTAAATTTTTCTAATAACATTAACTCGTGCAATGAGTTAAAGTAGCTCACTTTACTGGCTACACACCATTTATCAAAGAGAATTCCCTTGTCTCTAGTGAATTCAACAAATGTTTGGCCTGACACTTTAAGATGATTTTGAAATCGTTGTCTATTAGCTTCAGGAACTAATTCGTAAGCCCATAATATAGCAGCTTTCACAATATCATTATGCAAACTTTCTTCCAGAGAAAGTGTAGAGCAAACTTCCGGAGCCTTGCCCACTAGTTAACACTGCAAAAGCAGTGACCAGACCTCCTAGTGTTGGTGTTGAGCCATGGTTATATGATGTAATCATTTATTTTATGTTATTTTATTATTTTATTTTTGTGAACTTCCCCAAAATTAGTTCCGTTTTTATGTATATAGTTGGCTTTGCGACATACCTTGGGATTTGTTGTTGGTGGGGCGTCAATTAAGGTGCACCCTGGGCGTCATAGGTGTCACGTTTTTCTGGTGATTTCTCAGACACGTTGTAGACGCCAACCAGGTAAGACGCACGTTACTGTCTCTCTCCAACGAACTTATGTGATTTTATTTTAATCAATTTATTTTCTGTTTTAAATGATTACTAGTGTGGCGTAATATATTGGTAACCATGTGACGAAGACTGTGTCGCATTATTAGGTTGCACGTAATGTTTTATTTGATTAATTAGAAAGTTAGGATGTCTGATCTGGAGGGCCTGTTGCGATATGCTAACGTACCGTAATGGAGCATAGTGTGGTGCTAGCGACACGTGGTCATGCAGGTTAGCATGCGAGCGTTATTTTTTTAATTTATTTTTATTACATATTCATGCGGTGATATTATATATCTTATTTCTGTGAATATTACAGTTGTGTGCCAAATTAATCACGGTAGTGCATAAAGGTTATGTTTAATGTATTATACGGTGTTTAACCACATGTTATATTTTGCTAAGCAGGAGAGAGACATTTAGTGTGTGTAACGGCCATGTGTTTTATGTTCTATAAGGCATGTTGTCCATTTTGTTATCATTTTTTTCTTTCTTATTTAATATTTTAGGTGTGTCGATTTTATTAACCAAATGTTAACGTACAGTACAACACTGGAAAAGTTGCATTCTAGAATTAGATAACGGGTATTGGCTTATATTGTGGAGAGTACGTATAATGTGATGATAGATAAAACATGGGAAAAGAAAGGGGCCATTTATGCGTGTATTACAATCATTGTAATTGATTTGATATTGATGTGATATATGTGTAGTCATGTGAATGTACATAGATGGTGGGTATTGTGTTAATAATATATTATATAATTACATTTATATATGTAATCTATTATTTTTATATATCATTCTTTATATTGTTAGATCTTATATATCTTATCATTCTAGATATTATTATTATTCTTTTATTTTGTATAATATGATTATAAGGAGAGTCTTGGACGCATTGTGGATGCCAATCGGGAGAGAGAGACATTTAGCGTGTTTTATGCATGTTTTATGTTCTATAAGGAAATAAAATCGCAGACCTCTACCTGGTGTCCCTGGGTGTTCATTTGACACAATGCAGAGAAAGCCGTCCGCTAAAAAGGCGCAACTCAAATTCTACCTGGTGTGCCTGGGCTTATTCCTGCGCCTCTATTTGCAAGCAGGCCAGATGAACTTTCAGGCAAATCTCAATTTTTGACCCACTGGAGACCGGAGAGAACGGTTCAAAGGGGGGTAATGTGGCCTTGACGTCTGCCTCCGTTAAGTCTTTAGCCACCACCTGCACCTCAATGTGTTCTTCCCTTGCCATAGCAGGTTTAGCATCAGCCCCAGGAGAACCAGCGTCCTTGCTCGCTAGTGCAAAGACCTCTAATTCCACCAATTTATCAATCACAGCTCTCTTGATGTTCCTTTTAAGAGCTTGCGTTGATACCTGAATCTGGAAGTGATCAGCAATTTGGAGCAATTCGTCCTTCCTACACCTCTCCAGCTGCTCAAAGGAAGGCTCCTCCACAAATGTTCGCAAATCGAAAGTAGCCATAACTACCTTGTCAAAACACAATCCACAAATCAGAATCCTATACCAGTCCTTATTCCTAAACAAATACCCAATAACGCTAACCAGTCCCAAAATGCACAAAAGTACAAACACCAAAATACTGCAACCAAAAAAGAAATCCTTAACACTTGGATTTGATCTCTCGGACGAGCCCCGAAAAATGTTACGACCCCAAGTGTCTAGGGGTAAAGGGATGTAACATTTAGGATAATTTTTGGATGCAGGTGGGTTCTGGTGAGGGATTTAGGAAGCGTGACAAGGGTTGGTGCCAAAAGTGATTATTTTAAGGTGAATAAGTTACTGGTATGTGATAAGACACAATAACACACAGGGTAAGGGAACTATAGTAGTGCCAAAGAAAAGAAAACAACAAATAAAATGGAACTGGCTAAGAAGGTGAGGGAAAGCTAACCTAACTACTAAAGAAAATCCGAAACATACGGTCTTCGGCGTCTTCAAGCGCCCTAGCTAACCTTCACTGACTTCCCAAAACCATACAAGAAAGCGACACTCACCCGTCCTAAACTAGTGTTAATAATACAAAAATCAACTATGTGTGCAGAATGTACCTGACTAACTTACTCTATACACAAAAGTTCACACAAATACACAAGTGAACTAAGAATACAATTAAGGGAAAATGAGAGTAGACAACAGGAACAGGGTACAAAAGAACACAGAGGTTGATAACACGTTAGGGCAAGGTAATGGCAAAATAAATGATAAACACAAACAAACAAACGAAAGTACAAGGAAAACACAAACCAACAAAGGCCAAAGCAAAAACCAAAAGCGAAACAAAACCGAAGCCTAGCCAAGCAGAACCGAAGTCAAACGAACGGCCCCTTCGTTCTGAAAACCTCCAACTGATATACTGAATAATCTGCGTTCTGATTAGCTGAGAGTTAATTGACGATGATGTCAGACCGAAACAATGATGTAATGATGGACCAATAGGGTAGGGAGAACAATCAAGGTCAGGAAGTGTGGAAGATAGCAACAAAACACACATGGACCACACACTGGGACGTAACAGCAGTTGTCCTGTGTCTCCGGCTTCAACACAGTGATATATATATATGCTCCTGTGATTTATTGGTACATGCCCAGGGCAATAATCAGGATCAGGATTTAGCTCCAGACGGGCCAGAGATAGTGTTGTGAAGTACAGCAACCCACAGGATCACAAAGGTAGAGTCACTGCACTGCATCTCCTTCAAAAACCAACGTATACTATACAGTTATGTAGCGGCATAGTACTGCTTACAGGTCTCGGAGACGGTGCACTGTCCCTGTTGACAGAAACCTGTTCTTGCTGCAACAAATTATCATATTTTACTAGAGCTTACATTTTGGATCCAGATCTGCAGTCTGGCCGACAGGTCTTTTAAGAAATGACAAATTCTGGATCTTGTCAAATTAGCAGGAAAAGTGTATTTAGTGAAGTGTTTTGCGGTGATCATGTGGCTCTGCCCTCAAAACTATGTGATTGATATATTTTATGTCATGTGTGGGTATTTGTCCCAGGTATTTATCACAGGCAATGTCAACAGAACAGAGTTTCATACTCCAGAGTGCTTCAGAGTTCCATACTGCCTTAACATAAGCAGCTCATTCTTAGTAATAATAATAATAACAATTAATAATTGCTTATACTCATATAGCGCTTTTCTGGACACTCCATTAAAGCACTTTAGAGGTAACGGGGATTCCCCTCCACCACCACCAATGTGCAGCATCCACCTGGATGATGCGACGGCAGCCATAGTGCGCCAGAATGCTCACCAAACATCAGCTATCGGTGGGGAGGAGAGCAGAGTAATGAAGCCAATTCATAAAAAGGGGATTATTAGGAGGCCATGATTGGTAAGGGCCAATGGGAAATTTGGCCAGGTTGCCAGGGTTACACCCCTACTCTTTTCGAGAAACGACCTGGGAGTTTTAATGACCACAGAGAGTCAGGACCTCGGTTTTACGTCTCATCTGAAGGACGGCGCCTGTTTACAGTATAGTGTCCCAGTCACTATACTGGGGCATTAGGACCCACATGGACCGCAGGGTGAACTCCTCCAGCTGGTTCCCACTAACATCTCTTCAAGCAGCAACCTTAGTTTTTCCCAGGAGGTCTCCTGCTTAGCTAATAGCACAAAGGTAACAGTGAAACTGTAGTACAACATAACTGTTTCACTTTTTCATTTAGAAAAAAACAAACAGTATTTTTAAAAATTGAATGCATTTCTATTCCTTTTACCTTTCCTCAGTTTTGCCTTTCCTAACTTGTAAGGACAATATCTACACCTTGTGGTCATTGTTTGTAATGTCTTATTTTGAGGAAATTTTTTATTTCAATTCTCTATTTGGTGATTTTATATTTATTTATTTGAATTGTTCATTAGGCAGTACTAGATTTAGTAAAATATGACAATTTGAGGAAGCAAGCACAGGTTTCTGTCAACGGGGATAGCGCACCATCTCCGAGACCTGTAAGCGGCACTATGCTCATTGCATGGACCTTTAAGCATTAAATATAGAGGTAAGGTTTTAAAGCAATTCTGTGGTGCAACATGCCTGACTTACAACCCAGTCTTTGATATGCTGAGCTCTGAAGGCCTTCAGTGCACATCATACCAACATCCCATTAATGCAAGCTCTAATTCAATGTCACTCCTGCTGCAATGTTATTGCTACACACATGTATATGTATACACACCTGTATATGGTTTCTGAAGGAGAAACAGTGCAGTGGGTCTACCCTTGTGATCCTGTGGGTTGCTGTACTTCACAACACTATCTCTGGCCCATCTGGAGCTAAATCCTGATCCTGATTATTGCCCTGGGCATGTACCAATAAATCACAGGAGCATATATATAAATATCACTGTGTTGAAGCTGGAGATACAGGACAACTGCCAACACTTCACTGAATATACTTTTCCTGCTACTTTGACGTGATCTAGAATTTGTCATTTCTTAAAACACCTGTCAGCCAGACTGCAGATCTGCAGGCAAAATGTAAGTTATAGTAAAATATGGTAATTTCTGCAACATGCACAGGTATGTGTCAAAAAGCATAGCACTCTGTCTCAGAGGCCTGTAAGCAATACTTTGTTCATTGCATTTTGTAATGTTTTTCACGTATGTTAATGAAATCAGATCTTAAGTGTTGTTTATAAAACAAAACTAATTAAAATAAATGCTTTTGTTTTTATTTATCTTGTATCACAGAACAGAGATTTTATTGTAGCTCAAGCCCACAATGTGTTCTAATGCAATTCATGAACTAAGGAAGATTATCATGGGAATCTCAGTATTCGTTTCCTCATAAGAATGTATTCCTTTCATTTCATTTTATTTTTTGAAAGAAACTTACATTACTATGATAGTTCCATTGAACTTGGAAAAAAAACCCTTGCACTGCTGAATGCAGAATTCAAATCTATAACATTAAAATCACCTAATAGAGAATTGAAATAAAAATCTGCACTCGAATTAAGACATTACAAACAATGACCACAAGGTGGGGATATTGTACTCCCATGTTAAGAATGGCAAAGATGAGATAAGGTAAAAGCAGCAGAAATGCATTGAATTTGAAAAAATGCTGTTTTTTATTCTAAATGAAAACACAAAAAAAATGTGCTGTAGTGCGGTTTCACTGTTACCTTTGTGCTTTTATGTGGTCTACTATGCAAGAGCTGCTTATGTTTTGGCAGTGTAGAACTCTGAAGCACTCTGGAGTATGAAACTCTGTTCTGGAGCACTGTGCCCTTTGAGACACACCTGTGCATGTGCACAAATTATCATTGCATTGTGTATTAGGGACTAAATATACTAAAAGTATGATTTTAAAATGTTTTTATTTCACTTAGGTTATATAAATAAATTGTTACATGTGTTTTAAAAAACAAATCTAATTAAAATAAATGCTTTTGTTTTTATTTATCTTGGACCATAGAACAGGAAAAGTTTTGTAGTTCAGGCCCATAATGTGTCCTAATGATGCAATACATGATCTAAGGAAGATTATCACGGGAATATCAACATTGTTTTCCTGATCAAAATGCATTCCTTTCATTTTATTTTTTTAAATAAACTCACATTATGTATAGTAGTCGCCTTCAATTTAAAAAAAATCGAGCACTCCTGAATGCACAATTCAAATCAATAAAAATAAAATCACCAAATAGAGAACTGAAATAAAAATTTTCCCTCAAATAAGACATTACTAACAATGACCGCAAGGTGGACATATTGACCTTACAAGTTAGGAAAGGCAAAACTGAGAAAATGTCAAAGGATACAAATGCATTGAAATTTGAAAAAATACAATATTTTTTTCTAAATGAAAAAGCGAAACAGTTATGCTGTAGTGCGGTTTCGCTGTTACCTTTGTGCTATGATATAATCTACTATGCAAGAGCTGCTTAAGTTTAGGCAGTATGGAACTCTGAAGCACTCTGGAGTGTGGAACTCTGTTCTGTTGACATTGCCTGTTATTAATACCTGAGACAAATACCTACACATGACATAAATATATCAATCACATAGTATTGAGGGCAGAGCCACAGAATCACTGCTAAACATTTCACTAATTACACTTTTCTTTCTCATTCGACATGATCCAGAATTGATCATTTCATAAAAGACCCATTGACCTGACTGCAGATCTGCAGCACCCTATCTGACTGGTGCGTGCGAGAGGGGCCACGGCATGTGGTGCCTTGTCAAACCGAGACTCGTGCCCAGCCCCGCTTCACACCCCAGCCCGTCCGACCAAGCACTTAGAGCCAATCCTTATCCCAGAGGTATGGATCTGACTTCTGACTTCCCTTAACTACATTATTCTAACATGCCAGCAGCCCCTCTCGCGCACCCTGGTCGGAACCTTCCCTCCCCTTCTCACTGGGGAAGGCCGGGGTGCCAGTGGGGTTAAGCCATCATCGGCAGCGGGCGGCCTCGGCCAGTGTTTAGCAGCCGGCTTAGAACTGGTGCTGACCGGGGGAATTAGACTGTTTAATTAAAACAAAGCATCGCAAAGGCCCGCGGCGGGTGTTGACACGATGTGATTTCTGCCCAGTGCTCTGAATGTCAAAGTGAAGAAATTCAATGAAGCACGGCTAAAAGGAGTAACTATGACTCTCTTAACTCCCTTGGGTAAGGAGTGAAGACTTAGTGACCTCTACCTCCATGTCGTCCCGCTGGTAACTCCACTGCTCTGCTTGAGTACGTGGAGGCCAGATGAGGTCTAAATTATCTCACCCCTCCTGTGGCCTCGCCAACCCACTGGGTAGTACCCACTGGCAAAACCTCAAACTGGAGAGTAATGTTAACGATGAACCATACCGGATGGCATGTCGCCCAGGCAAATAAGGTGCCCTGGAAGGACTTAGGGTTGGGTCCTGTTCCAGTAGAGCAAATCCCCTGTCAAGAATCAAATAAGGAGAGTTAAGACTCATCTCTGTGAGTACACAGACGACATATGACAACTTGGCCCAGGTCATGCCCGATGTGAGTCTACTCATCCATTCCACCAAAATATCTTCGATCAAAATAAACCACGCATTTGTGATCTACAGATCCCAATAGAAAACCATAAAGAGGCTTGACGATACCATCGACCTCCAAAGACTCATACAAGAATACGATCCCTTCCTGATGAACATTTTGGAGGAATTTGAAAATGACACACCTGAGTATAATGACGAGAGCCTAACACCACCTCTGCAAGAGGAAGTCCGGAAGTCTGGAAGCAAATGAGTCACTCGATGAACCAAATGATGATCAAACCTGTCTTATCTGCAAAGAAAAGATTGGAAGGCTGAGGCTGGCACTGCAACACTATACCCTCAAACACAGTGAAATATCTATGGAGTTTCTATGTACCAAATGCAACAAAACAAGCAATAATCTCCACTCCATCCAGTGCCATCTCTCCAAATGCAAAGGGAGAACTGACACTAATGAAGAAAAAGGTGAATGGAATTATAACATCTGTAACATGGACTTCCAATCAAAATCTGGCTTATCGCAACACAAATGACATGCCCATCCAGACATCAGGGACAAAGAAAGAATCCAAGAATTGAATACAAAAACTCCAGCAAGATATGGACAGATGAAGAGCTAATGAAACTGAAAACACTGGAAATCAAATATAAAGGGGCAATAAACATCAATCAGCTAATTCCCTAAGAACGTGGCACAGTTCAGAAAGTCAGACAGCATTACAATACATCCTTGAAAATGCCAAAAAGACCCATAAACAAATTGCAGTGGTGTTCATTGACATCGCCAAGGCATTTGACTCTGTGGCCCATGACCAAATATTTCAAGTCCTGCAACAAAAAGAACTGGACAACCACATAATTGATCTAATCAAAAACTCTTACCATGACTGCACTACCATGATCAAAACAGAAAGTCAGTCCTCACAAGAAACCTCCATTAAAGCTGGAGTTAAACAAGGTGTCACCCATACTATTCAACATAGCCCTGGATCCTTTGATCAATGCCTTGGAAGAACACGGTTGGGGCTTCAATACGGAGGCTGGAAACATCTCAACATTGGCATTTGCAGATTACCTGGTTCTGCTGGGCAACAGCTGGGAAGGGATGGAAAAAAACATCTGCATCCTCGAAGAATTCTGTGCACAAACAGGACTGATGGTCCAAGCCAAAAAATGCCATGGGTTCCTAATTTCACCTACCAGGAATGACCAGGCTGAAGTATTTAAGCCATTCTATCCCGCTTCTGGCTGCTCAGTATTGAGTCTACTCTTTGAGAGCTCTACCTGGCGTTTATTCTGTACCTCGCATTCTTCTGGATTCTGGACTTCCCTTTTGCCTTTCGACTTTGGACCTCGCCTCTCGTTTCGGATTGTTTGCCACTATTTGTACTTCCTGTATTTCGAACCACCTTTCTCCTTTTCACCACGGACTCGCCTTACGTACCGGATTGTTCCCCTGCCTCGTCACCTACCTACTCCTGCGTCTGCACAGGATCCACATATCCCTTCATTGGGGATTCGTTACAGCAGGATAAATTAATACATTATTACTGGAGTATGTAAGGATAGTATGTAATGTGGGAATTATTATTATTGGTAGTAGTTCAGGTGGGTAGCTGTGTCAGCATGCGTAGGCTGCAAAGGAACAAGTAATAGGTTTATTCCATGCTGAAAAAAAGAAGAAAGAGAACACAACGTTTCGGCCATGGAGCCTTCTTCAGGTGTGAGAGAGACAGGGCAGTAGGCAAAGGTAAAGTAGCGGGAGAACAAAGGTTGGGAGGGAGGAGGAGTGAGAGGCGGGAGCAGGGGACAGAAAGAGAGGCCAATCAAGAGGTGTGAAGTCAGAATGGGTGCAGAGAGGTGTGAACTGAAACTTCCAATGAATGGAGAAAATTTAAAAGAACAGTAGTCTGTCGTTAAGGGAAGGGAGAAGGTGTGATCCTAGCTGCAGAATAATTTTAGTTTCGGTGGTCTTTCTGTCAATATTATTATTGGTTTTATGTTTGTACTGTCGTGTATTGTACTGATGTCTTTTGCTTGCATGAGCTGACCAAACCAGACTTTATGCAAATAGTTGTTATGGTAATAGAAGTGTTGAACTTGAGAAACTGTAGAGCAACACAGTACAAGCAACAGACTTAGCATAAAATACAAACAAAAGCCAGTTTCAGTCTATTTTTTTTCCTGAGGAATAAAGCCAGCTGTTGGTTATTTGTTATCAATGAGGATCTTTAAGGCCTTTACCTTTAATAAAGCTCAAATCCCCACAGAAATCTCTCATGTGTCTTGCTGGAGAGCAGGCCCAGTTTTCCTCAGCAATGACTCATGACTGAGATTCATGGGTTCTTCCAGGTGTCCTGTATATCATCTGGCCTATGTGTACCATCTGTGGTATTAAAATACTCCCTCTCAATTTCAGTATTTGTTTTTTTTGTTTGGTTTCTCTGTTGTTCTAAAGGCAGATAAAGGTGTCTCGTGGAATCTAATTTTCAGGTTAGAGGTTAGTTTCAGCAGTTTCACTTCCTGCACAGACTGATGGGTCTGATTCTCATGCTAAGTGGACAGTTAATCAAGTCCACAGAGAAACTTTCAGAGTCAAGATGTTACAGCCTCCCTCTCCTTTGTCTGTGAGGGTCTGGGTGTGTCCCGAGAGAGACCCCTGCTGTTCCCAGACTGGGGTACAGAGAGGCAATTAACTCTCTCTAACAAATCTCATATTTTACCGAGAAGATAAAAACAGTCATTCGCCTGCTCCAAAGTGTGTCGTTCTCCCTAAAAAAACTTCCTGGAGACACGTAATCATATTTCAGGTCTTCTCCCACAGCAATCTCTTTTGGCAAGGAACAGAATTGTAATGAAGTCCTGTTCATTGACCACAAAAGCCTGCCTCACTGGTCTAAAGTTGACTCTTTCATTTATTTGTCTTCCAAAGGTGTCTTTATCTGGATGACAGGTACAGAGATTCTTGTGATTCCTGTGCCACCTATGTCTTTAGGACTGTGCTGTTGTCTTTGTTATGACTTCTCCATGGTAATCACACACAACCTCTCCCATTACAGGATCATTGTTGATTAGGAGACATCTCCAGATTCAAAGTGTTTGAAAAACCAATAAATAAAACTTTTCTCTCCAACTCTGTTTTGTAAGAGTTTTGAGAGCAGTGAGTAAAACTCCTCCCTCTGTATTTACTGTACATCCATATGGGAACCACACAATGAAAGGGCATCAGGACCAGGCAATAAGAGCACTTGTAAACAAATTGTATTTAAGAGAAATATACAAAAATATTCCTTTTCTAGTGATGTTTGCTAATATAAAAGCCTTTATTTTCCGTGACATGATCTGGTTAACCCCTTTTCACATCTTATATCTTTCTTCTTTCCCCCTTATAAAATATGGCATACTTCAGTGCTGCCTATTTTTTTTACACAAACAATGTCAGGGAAGATCTTTCCTTTTTAGATGCACAGGCATGCATTACCATGGTTACAGCAAGATGTGATTAATGTCTTAGTACAAGTGATGATTACAATCATACACATAAGCAATACTAACCCTACAAATAAATATTGTAACAAAGTTCCACCCCAGGCCCCAAACACAGACTTTAACCAAGACCCTGTTCTCCAATTTGCGGTGTAGTAGTCATGATATTTTTGTCCCTCGTTATAAATGTGTTGGGCCAGATCTGAGATGAGCTCGGAATTATCGGGAATATATGTGCAGAATTCAGTGCCTCTTATTGCACAAGTTCCTCCTTGGGCAACCAGTACATAATCTAAGGCCAATTGGTTCTGCATGGCTACTGTTCTGAGGGCTACCACCTCGTCATTAACAGTCTTCAGACTAGACGAAGTAGAATTTGTTGATTCCTCCAAAGTGGAGGCCATTTGTATTAATTCTCGACCTAGAAATCTAATGCCAGCCTGTGGAAATATTATACCTAAATAATACTCCCAATCAGCCAATTTCCTTTGTGCTCTGTGGTTAGGTCCGAAGGGGCTGTGAGATTGAACACGGATATGAGGAACCACATATCCTAAATAACATGAGCCAGACCACTGGGCTGGCAACCATGGGTAGACTCACTTTCCACAAATAAAGTATGTTCCTTTTGGCACTCCCCATGCCTCTGAAAATAAGAAGCTTATACTGAAATTTGGGGTGTGCCTGCCCCATCCTGGAATTTGAATGGTAGAGGTTGATATGTCTACAACGATGGTAAGGTTGCAACGACTCTATCCCATCAAGTGCAGGCCATCGGTGTGCTGAAAACATATGTTTCCCTCACGTTCCTTATTTAGAGTAATGTATGGTGGTGTGTGGCTTCTGTTATATTTAGAAGCGTAAGAGCCTGTGAAGCTCATGGGCTCTAAACCTCGCTCATGCAGATATTGCAATGTAGTGCAGGTTAAAGTTGTGTCATTGCAACATCCATAGTTCGCCATATTAAAATTCCCTATATCATCTCTCGAAATGATCATGCCTATGACCTCCTCGAGACGCCAAGGAATGGCCCCCATAGGAAGTCCTCCCTGTACATATTTAGGTAATGCGGTACACACCCAGCAGACACTTGGGTTCGTTTTCTTGGCTGTCAAATATGAAAGGCCGAAAAAGGAATTAACTCCATGTTCCCCTTTGTGGGTATGATGTTTATTAATCTTCGTAAGACATAGCCCTACAGAAGCCATTAACATCATCAACAGTAACTATTTCATCCTGTGTCTGACACTGGAGATGAGGCTCGTTGACAATGTGATGCATGGATCCAGCGATCTTTTCCTTCTACTTGAACTGCAGAATCGGTTGTCAACAGGATCTGGTAGGGTCCATCCCACCTTGGCTGGAGAACCTGTGAGGGAAATTTCCTGATCCACACCCACTCTCCTGGGATGAGGTCGTGTCAGTTGGTGGTCCCCATGCCTCCAGGACCTGCTCGCGGGCACCTTGGGTGGCTTCTGTCAGCAACTTGCAATACTGTAACAGAGAATCAGTTAGTACACTCAAGTCTACTCCGTCATGTCCTGGGGAGTCACTCAGTGTCACGGGGCACCCCATGATCACCTCAAACGGGCTCAGCCCCACAGTTCGATTTGTCCCCGCATGGATGCTACACAGTACGGCGGGCAATGCATCCACCCAGGGGATTCCTCCCAGGTGGTACTTTGTCAATTTGTCTTTCAAAGTTCAGTTCACCCATTCCACCATGCCGGAGGACTGAGGGTGATGACGGCAATGCAGGTCCCATTTGATCCCCAGTAGGTCTGCCACCACCTGGCACACTTTTCCAGTAAAATGTGTGCCCTGGTCTGAGTCTATGCGACATGGGAGTCCCCATTGGGGAATTACTTCAGTCACGAGATATTTGGCAGTTGTCTAAGCAGTTTCTCATTTGACAGGGACAGCCTCCACCCAACTAGAAAATAGGTCCACCATCACCAGGAGGCCTGTCTTCCCTGTATTGAACAAAAGTCTATTTGCCAGTGCATAAAGGGCCCCTTGGGTGCAGGACATCATAGGTTAGGAGCCCGAACCAACAGCGCTCCGGAGGCTTTCTGGCATTCTCCACAGCGTCGCACCACATCAGTCGTGAAGGGTGAGAAGCCTGTCCCCACCCAGCTCTGAGCAAAGCGTTGAGTCATCTGACTAATTCCTGGGTGCCCTGTGGAGTGTATTTGTTGTGCCAGACAGGGCATTAACTGCCTGGGACAGGCAGGTCTGCCTGTTCGCTGGCATCTCCTGGTCCCATCCTTCTGCAGCCCCACATTGCGTTCCATCCAAGTCCATTTCTCAGTCCTTGGGGCCTGGGCCTGGAGCTTGCTGAGCTGTTCCACAAGGAATGCTTGGATATTCATCATGCAAACTGAAATAATTTGAAGAGGTCTTTCTATAAACCACTCCCTCCATTGCCCCAGGGCGGCTTGACATGCTGTCCAGTCTGCCAACTTATTGCCCCTGGCTTTGGGAGTGTTCTCTTTGCTGTGGCCCTTACATTTTACCACAGCTACCTGCTTTGGAAGTTGGAGAGCCTCAAGGAGCTCTGACACCAAATCAGCGTTCTTTACCAGAGTGCCAGCAGAAGAAAAAAAAATCCCTATTACTCCACAACCTTCCAAAGTCATGGCATACTCCAAACGCATATCACGAGTCTGTGTATATAGTGGAGGTCTTGCCTTTTGCCAATTTACAGGCTTCCACCAAAGCCTTCAGCTCAGCTCGATGAGCTGAAGTTGGGACCCCAAATCGTCCTCCACATTGGATATCATATTCAGTAGTGACAGCCCAACCTGCTTTTCTTTCCCCATTGTAATCTACAAATGAATTTCCATCGGTGAAGAGGATGAGGTCTTCATTCCCGAGTGGTTGCTCTGCTATTTTGATGCCCTCATCCTCTCCCATTGTCCAAACATCACAGCTATGTTCTAACAGATAGGCTTATGAGGGGTCAGGTAGCAAAGTGGCTGCATTTAGAGCCCCTTCACACTCAATAGCAATATTCGGAGCCTCTAACAGGACCTGCCACTTGTTCCATCAAACAGCATTAACCTGGCTGACCCGGTCATGTCCTCAGGGACATGAGGGTGTGTTCCGCTTGTGGGCATTGAACAATTAGTTGCTGGTCTAGCACTATGTTATTAACTGCCTGTACTGCTACACAGAAGGCCTGAACGGAGTGTAGACATGGTCCCCAACCCCTGGCAACCTTGTCTAAGGGTCCCGAGTAATACCCTTCCGGGCGGTACTTACCCCTATGTTCCTGCGATAGTACAGCTGTCCAGAATCTATTCTTTTCACTTACGTAGAGGTAGAAAGGTTGATCTGTCTGAGGAAACTCCAATGCAGAAGCCTGTAACAGAGCTTGTATCAAAACATTAAAAGCATGTTCAGCTTCACAGCTCCAAGCAATCGGGTCAAGGGGTCTCCCTCCCCCCTTTAATAGGTCTGTGAGTGGTTTGGCCCTCTCAGAAAAAGCATCAACCCAATTTCTATTGAAATTGCTCAGGCCCAGGAATGACCAGAGCTCTCTCATAGTATTGGGACTAGGGTGTGAGCGGATTGCCTGAGCCCGATCCTCTGTCAATTCCCTCTTTCCCTGACTAATTTTCTGTCCCAAGTAAATAACGGTGTCTAGGCATAACTGCCTTGTCATAATTAGCCTTGTGCCCTTTTTTAACCAAATGGTTAAGAATGATTTGGAGGTCCTTCTTGTGGGTTCCCTCGTCGGGAGACGCAATTAAAATATCGTCCACATACTGGTTGACGACGGAGGACACCGGAGGCAACTCCTGGAGATGCCTCCGAAGTGCCATGTGATACACGGTGGGGCTGTTATGAAACCCCTGTGGTAACCTGGTCCAAGTATATTCTTCTCCATCTACAACAAAAGCGAACCAATCTTGTACCTCTGGATGTAGAGGAACAGACCAGAACCCATTAGCCATGTCAATTACCGAAAACACCTGGTGTTCAGGTGTCAGTAGTTGAAAAATAGCTGAGGGGTCTGCTACCAAGGGGGTGAGACGATTGATGTATTGATTAGCTTTTGAGTAATCAACTGTGAATTGCCATGCTCCGCTGGCCTTTCTGACGGACCATATTGGGCTGTTGCTTGTACTATGTGTTTTTCGTACAATGCCTTGAGCTAATAGTTTTTGTACTACTGGTCGAACCCCTTCCTCCGCATCTTTGTTGATTTTATATGGCTGCGTGTACGGCGGGGAATTCCCAGTAAATGTGGTGGGTTCCATGTCCAGAATCCCACATTCGTCCTTATCCTTAGTCCAAATTGAATGACCTTTCAGTTCATCCTTCTGGAGGGAGCAGATGTTTACATCCACCCTCCCCTCATGTACAGTGTAATGGAAAGTTACTGAGAAAAGGTGTTTTATCCTAAAAATGTTGTTTACGGACAGAGCTGTGCTGCAGAAGCAGCTGGATACTTAGAACAAAGTGTGATAGCACCCAACCCGTCAAGGGCATGGGATGTTTTAATAATGTTTATCTCTGCTGCTTGAAGAAGGGAGTATGAGAAACAATTAGAATAACTGCTCTTCTTTGCTTAAAAGCAAAAACCTATAAGTAATGGAAAATTACTGCTTTGCCTGTCCTTGAAGTGTTGCATTAGCTTAAAAAAAGATATAAAACAAGGGCTCTCCCTGCTTGCTTTTGAATCAGCTTTCACTTCTCTGCACAGACGGGTGATGGCTTTTTCCCATATTGCAATATGAATAAAGACCTTACTGAATGAATGAGAATACCTCTCCTGGCTCTTCTTCGATAAAATTCCACGACAATCTTTGGCGACAAGGATGGGATCACAAACCTGATTGCAGACGGCTATTGAAACTCCATCCGGACCCGGACAATTTTTGTGAATTGGACGAACCTTGGGGGATAAATACTTATCCTTCCAGAGAAGTGTCTGGATAAATCCATGGCCGTCTGACATCAGTAAGTGATCCTTAAAAGAACTATTAGTTTTAAAAACGAGCCACAAGGGTGTTCTCTTCGATAAGTCAGGGACTTATAATCGGTCTGGGACCCGGCGAGTCTGGGACTCGTGAAACGAACATATCTTAACACAGACGTGTGTTTTTTGCTCTGCAGAGTAGTAAATGTTATAGTGTTCTACAAACAGTAAGGCATTGTCGACAATGGGTAATGAGAGCTCTAAAGGCAAAGCTGGGCTGAGTGGCCCAGCCAAGTACATGTAGGATAAGTTTGGTGATGTGGGAATAAAGTGTCTTCCCCTTTGGAGTAAGTTGGGTTTTCCAGAGAACGGCAGCTTTAGTCCACGACAGGTTGAGCAGCTTAAGGAGAAGTTGCAGGAAAGGGAGAAAAAAGGAAACAAGAAAGTAGACTGGAAATATTTTGAGCTGTGGAAAAATGAGGTGCAGGCTAGAGAAAGGAAAAGTAAAGAAGCACATAAGAAAGAGAGAAATGATAAACCTGAGGGAACTCCCATGAATATAGCAGGGAGAGAATATGGATTGGTTTATTGCCAACCTTTCACTGATTGCATGTCAGGATGGACGAATGAGCAGTGGCTTCGAGACGGGAGTTTTCAGCCATGGGCCATTAGATTGCTGCATGAAATGACTGACCCTCCAAATCCAGGAGGGGATCCCAATTGGAATTATGAGTATATGAGAAAATGTGTGTCAGTCTGGGATGCGTGTGGAAAAAGATTCCCCCCCTTGCTTACTAACCCTGAACAGATGATGCTGAGCACATCTAAATTGTATCAAGACCTCGACTGTCTTGCTTCAGCCCCAGCTCCACCTCTACCAGCGGCACCATCCCCATATAACCGGGGCACAGGAGGCCATGGGACCCCTGTGAGGGAGAACCCTAAACAACAGGCCCTGGGATGTATACTGTACCAGCGTCAGGGGAAAACAGTGTTAAGCTCTGCCCAACAGCCTCTGAGTTTAAACCAAAGAAGGGACCCCAACCAGTGTGGGATGGCCTCTCCCCGCCCTCTACGAGGCCGGGAGCCCAATATGGTTCCCACCTGGACCCATCACTAGTCCCTTTGCCTTTTTCTGATGGAGAAGAGGAGGATGACCCAAATCTGGGTCTCCAGTTCCCTATGATAGAATGTCCAAACCCCCAGGGTAACAGGTAACCCTGTTTAGTTTTCCGCCCATGGAAATTAGCAGAACTGACAGTCGTAATTGGCAAACTACCAAACCCCAAGACAAATGGGCGAAAATACACCACTGCCTTGCAGCGTCTAGTTGTTCAATGTAAGCCCACGAGCAGCGAACTAGAGACTGTTTTTCAAAAGACCCTGAAGCTTGACTACGGCGATGTGCGCGACACGTTCAACCCAGACGTGGTGTATGACGCTGTCAGCGGCAGTGGCTATCAGAACCAGCTAGACGGCATTTGCCAGAGAATAGAAGCAAAGTATCCCCCCAAAACGGACTGGTTCACCTTGAGACAAACCAAGCAAAAGCCTGGAGAAACGTGTAATAATTTACTGGAGAGACTGAACCCCCTCTTCAGTAACCTCAGTGGCCTGCCCCCACCTGCCCCTAACAACGACGGCTCAGTATATGAAACTCAACTTACCCATCTTTTCATGGATGGCCTGCTCCCCGAAATAGGAAGCATGGTGAAAAACTGCATCGGCTGGGACACCACCCGGTTGACCGAGGTGTGCCGCCATGCTTACCATGCTGAGAGACAATTAGCATCAAAGAATGAGAAAAAGGCACGAAAATACAGCGATCAGCTACACCAACTCCAGATGGCCCAGCTCCAGTTCTATCAAGGAGGAAGAGGAAGGGGCCGGGGTAGGGGACCAGGAGGCCGTGGCCGACGAGGAGGCTACCGAGGAAGAGGGAGAGGTCGAGGAGAAGGAGACCGTGATGCATGTTTTCACTGTAGAAAAACAGAACATTGGGCAAAAGAATGCCCCAAAAAGGAGGGGGGAGAGGAAGATGATGGGAACTAGGACTCGGCCCCCCCGGCTGGAGTAACAGTCAGCACACATGGCAACGGGAAAAGAAAGATTGACTATCCCCGCCAGGAGAGATAGGGCCTGAGGGCAGGTAACTTTCATATTACCTGCCATTTCCTCCCCTTCCCAGCTGCCCAAAGTCACTTTGCATATTAATGGCGATCCCTATGACTTTTTAGTTGAGACGGGGCGACCCATTCCCTGCTTAGAGACGACGCACACCGTTTCCAGCTCTCATCGAAATCTATCCTGACAATAGGAGTAACAGGCACTCTGACAAAGGCTCATTTCACCACACCACTCACTGTGGAATACCAGAAGCATGGGTTTGGGCCCACCAACCACTCGTTCTTACTTTCGAAAGAATGCCCTGTTAATTTGTGTGGCAGAGATTTGCTCTGTAAAATGGGCCTCGTTATCGTCAGTTCAGAACAGGGGCTCGAACTAACCTGCAGTGAAGACTGCTTGCCCCGAACCATGCTTGTCCAACACTCCCCCATGGTCCCAGATTAATACTACAGCTGGGACCTATTAGGAAAAGATGTGGGTCAGGTTTCCCAAACAATTCTGAATGACGCAGCAAGACTGTGGCCTGGCCAGGGTGATTTTCAAGATATTGACAATTTGCATTGCACGGCCTCGGTTAGTTTCGGGGGCCCGGATGAAGGGTTTGAGGAAATCTGGTTTAGAGATGAACAGTGCAGCGATAGACTTAAAGGGAATGGTTATCTGGTCTCAAGGGATTTTGCTGCCCTTGCCATGACCCTGACTACCGAGCAGCAGTCTCTGTATTGGGCAGGGACGCACCCTCACGTGTCTCTGGCAAAAGCTGCAGGTTTCCGCTGGCAAGATGTGGGTGTCTTTGTCCAACAGTGCGTTACTAGCTAGGCATGGACAGCCCCGGATGCTGAAGGCATTAGGCATAACTCTGCTCTCCAGGCCAGCTGGCATCCCTGCTCACCTGTTTTTAACACCTGGAGGACAGTGCACCTGTCTGCCTCTGACGACACGACGGGCCGATTGTTTACCTCAGTCCCAGTTGACACTTCACACCCTGCACTGGAGGGAGTCCCGGATTCCCTCTGGGCTGCCAACAAGTACGACGTGGGTCTGATAAAGGGTGCTGTCCCCCTAGATGTGGTAGAAAAATCTACCTTTAGGCCCTGCAGGCTGCCGTATCCATTGAGACCTGACGCTGAGGCTGGATTGGAACCTGTTGTGGACAAGCTGGGGGCTGAAAAGATTCTCATCCCCTGCCCAACGTCTCCATGTAACACTCCAATTTTCCCTGTGAATAAGGCCGAAGGGGAATCTTGGCCTTCGGTCCAGGACTTGCGGGCAGTAAATGCCGCCATCCATGCTCGAGCTCCAGTGGTCCCCAACCCAACCACCATTTTGTCTTCTATCCCCGGGGACTCAAAGTTTTTCTCTGTCATTGATTTGGCAAATGCTTTTTTTAGTGTTCCGGTTCATCCTGAGTCTCAGTTTTGGTTTGCTTTACTTTTAAAGGGAAAAAGTACACATGGACTCGGATGCCCCAGGGGTATACCGAGGCACCTATTGTTTTTTCCTCGGCACTGCAAGAGTGTCTCTCAGGGTTCTCTTTTAAGCATGGTAGCACCCTCATCCAATATGTAGACGACCTGTTAGTTTGCTCCTCTACTGAGGAAGCCTGCACTCTAGACACCAGAGATCTCTTAATTTTTTTAGCTGAAACCTGTAACAAGGCCTCACTTTCTAAAGTACAGCTTGTTAAAGAATGTGTACGTTACTTAGGCCATGACATCTCCGCTAATTCTCGTTCGATTGGCACTGAACGAGTGGCAGCCATTCAAAAGCCTCGAACCAAAAAGGAGATGATGTCTTTCCTTGGTTGTACAGGACACTGTAGATCTTGGATTCCTGGCAATGCCCCACTGGCGCAGCCCCTGTCTGACATGACTTATGCTCCAGGTCTGAACATGACCGACCACTTGACTTGGACTCCCGACGGAGAAAAAGCTTTTGTCGAACTTAAAACAGCCCTGATGTCATCCCCCGCCTTGGGCCTTCCTGACATGACTAAGGGTTTCACGCTGACTGTTGACGAGAAACACGAGTTCTACAGCGCTGTACTTCTCCAGGCCCACGGCGATCGTTTTAAGCCTGTGGTCTATTACTCTCAGCGCCTCACTTCTGTGGCCCGCGGCCTGCCAGCCTGCCTTCGTGCTGTTGCGGCAGCAGCTGCAGCCATTATGGCCTCTGCTTCCCTGGTGTGTTACCGCCCTCTTAAGGTCCTTGTACCTCATGGGGTGGCCTCCATCCTCCTCCAGACTAAGACCTCGCACTTTTCTCCCATGTCCACTCTCCATTACCACCACATCCTTCTGTCCCTTCCTCACATCTCTATCGAACGGTGTATGGTGCTGAATCCAGCCACCCTGCTGCCTGTGGAGGATGAGGGGGAGCCACATGATTGCCTGGCGGCCATTACCTCTCAGGTAACCCCCAGACAGGATCTTTGCTCTTCCCCTCTTCCTAACTCTGACTTGGTTTTTTATGTGGATGGATCAGCCAGGAAGGATCCTTCAACAGGACAGAACCACGTGGGGTATGCGGTGGTTTTTGACCATGAGATGGTAGAGGCCTGCCGCTTTCCGTCTCACCTGTCTGCACAAGCTGCAGAACTTTTTGGCCTCACACAGGCCTGTGTCTTGGCTGCCTCACAGTCAGCTACTATTTATACTGATAGTCGATACACTTTCGGCGTCGTCCATGACTTTGGCACTCTATGGAAGAACAGAGGTTTTCAAGGTACGCCCATTCAGCACTCTCTTTTGGTCAGTAATCTGCTCGAGGCTATCCTTTTACCTCAGGCCATTGCAGTGTGTAAATGTGCAGCCCATACCAGTGCCACCGACGACATCTCGAAAGGTAATGCTCGGGCTGATGCGGCCGCGAAGGCTGCCGCTGCTTCCCCCTCTCCTCCTCTTACCCTCCCCTCCATCCCCGTCCAGCCGGAGCCCCATGTGGCTTCTCTACCTGACATGCAAGCCCTTGCTCCCGCGTCGGAAAGAGGTAAGTGGAAAAAATCTGGATTGTTCTCCAACGATGTGTGGCTGGGGCCCACAGGTAAACCTTGCTTATCCCGTCATTTTTTTCCCTACATAGCAAAGTTGACACATGGAAAGGACCATGTGTCAATAGGAGGGATGGTGAGTATGGTAAGTACACAGTGGGATACAAGGGGGTTCACGACCTTTGCCGAAAACTTTTGTGAAAAATGTCTTATCTGTGCTCAAAACAATGTCGGCAGGGGCACTAAGACTCAGTCCTCGTCCCATTGCACTCCTCAGGGGCCCTTTGACCACCTCATGATGGACTTCATAGAATTGTCACCCTGCAGAGGATACAAATACTGTCTAGTTATAGTGGACATGTTCTCGAGGTGGGTAGAAGTTTTTCCCTGCAAACATGCAGACGCTAAAAGTGTAGCCAAACACTCACTGCAGGATGTCCTCCCAATGTGGGGAATCCCGGGAAAACTCAGTTCAGACAATGGTACCCATTTTGTGAACAATGTTATAACCTACTTAACTGATCACCTAGGCATTAACTTAAAGCAGCACTGCTCCTACCACCCGCAAAGTGGAGGGGCAGTAGAACGAGCAAATGGGATCAATAAAAACAAACTAACAAAAATGATAGCTGTAATTGTGAAAGCAGGCTTTTTTGTCCCTCTCGATTTGAGGGATTGAATGTGGGATCGCAATGTTTTTCAGCCCTGCAATGGCCTGCTTTCCAGCCCTTCAATGGCCATTCGTTTTTCGCAATTTTTTTGAAAATGTCCAAAACTTTTACAATAATGGCACCGACCTGTAATAATTTCCCCTTTTGGAATAAGTTGGGTGTTAGAGCCAGCTTCTCCCTTCTGCATGGGGGGTGTCCACCCTGTTTGTATTGCCTGCAACTTAGCGTACATATTCCTTTCGATTTGTCGTGCCATTTTAACTATCTCCTCGAACTGCTTGTTCGTATCTTGCACTATTTCGGGCTCTTTCAAGCCAAGGGCTTTGGCTATATCAGGCTTGAGGTCGCTCAAATAAATCTGTTTAATCACAGCAGAGGTGTCGCTTTTCACATCATCTGTGTCACAAAGTCACGAGCATTCCAGAGCCAGACTGACTGTGACGAAGCAGTCAGTGAAATCAGCCACATCCTCGCTTTCTTTCTGCTGACAAGCAGATATCTTTTTTCAATCTGTTTTTGGTGGGTAATGTTGTTTAAGCCATCGCCAAACCCGCTCCCATCGCCCTCCCCTGCTGTTATCCTCACACAATGGCCTAAGTTCTCCGATATGCTTTTCTCCTGTCCTTTGGAGGATCATAGCGGCAGTCAGGGGAGTGATACCATAAGTATCTTTTAAATCCTGGAGCGCACTCCAGGTCCGCTGCATGCCTATTTTCGGGTGCGGTACTTCTTTAGCCCACCGGTCAATATCTTCCGGTTTTGGATTTGATCGTATGGGGGGATTAGGGAAGGAAGGTGCGAGTAGTACCCCTCAACGGAGTGTGGGACGGAGTTCGGGTAGTGCTGTCATCAGCAGCGGCGGCTCCTTCTATGTCAAGTCCTTTCCCACTTCGGGTGAGAGCTCAGATCTGAGGGTGTCCTCCCTCTGATAGGGGAGACCCTGATCCGTCTTTATCACACACATACCAAGTGTCATCCCAATCAGACCTCCCGTCTCCATATGGCCAATGTGGGAATGGATCCCAATCATTTGCGACCTGCCTGTCGTTTCCCCTGTGGGAGAGCAGGATATAATTTAGTGGAATGGTGCAACACATTAACCAGTGCAGTGTGCCCAGGAACTAATTCTTCTTTCAGTCTCTGATTCTCCTGCCCTGCCTCTTTTAGCTTTTGTTCAGGCTCCTCTTTTGCAGTGAGTACATTTTCTTTCCTTTCATTTTCCGTGCTTTGCTCTTTTATTGTGAGGTGTGTTTATGTTAGCATGTTGTGCGTATGTGTATGTTCACAAACAAGGAAAACACATAAAAAACGTTCATATACTATCTACTTTCCTCCTGTTCCCTGTAGCGGCAAGGCATATTAAAAATACAGGAATTAAGTTTGCTGCTCCCTTGCCACTCTCTGTCCCTTATCTCAGTGGTGCTGACTACAGAGAGGCCATTCCATTTGGTTCACATTTAAGGTGTTTTTCTAGCTGATAGAGTTTCCTGATAAGGAACAGCTCCCAAAGCTGAGATTCACCAGCCACCCTAATAAATTGTCATCTCTGGCGCCTTACTGTCTGGGAGATTCCTTGGGAGAGTCTCATCCCAAGGTTTACAACTCTAAGGTCAGAGTGCATTGTTACTCGTCATCCACTTCGACCAGCCAATCAGGAACTGGTAGGGCAAGGTAACCCCACGTGGGTCTCTGATGCCCACGAAACTTTCAACCAATGAATGACCGTAGTTCCTTCAGATAAAACAGGCAGCACAAGGCCCAGGAAGGGGCTCCTCCAGGACATTCTCAGGCTCATCTTGGACAATCACGTAACGGCCAGTGTGTCCGAGTGCCAGGACTTTCCTTTGTTCTAAGAGTCGAGAATGGAGGTCGCCGGTGCGTAACCAAAGGATCCGCCCAAGATTAGCCCAGTAGCAAGCCTCGTGAACCGCCGGTAATCCATCGTGCTCGCCTGATCAACGAGTGAACTATGGTCGGAACTGTAGACAGCTGAATATCAGTATTCAGGACTAGCGCTACATCGGGAACGAACCGGTTTTCTTCCCGTCTAAAGAGTGTGACCTGCTTGGACCCGCAGTCAATTTCCATGTGCACAAACTCTGCTAGTAAAGCCAGAACTAACTTCAGAGAGTCTTTAGAGTGCCCCTCCTTCTTCACACATCACGCCGAACCAGAACTGCCTGGCACCAGGCCAGGGATGCCGATTGGATTTAGCAACAGCCTCCCACTGTTTCTTTGTGTCCACGGGAGATCTGAATCCACAAAAATTGGATGAGTATTCAACATTGCAGCTCGAGAATTCAATTGTTACCTCAACCTGAGTTGATATCAATTTAATTCCTATGAGTGACATACTTCCTTGCGAATATCTAATGTAGAAGTTGTAATCTAAGTTCATTTACGAAATGGTATAAATTAATGATATACTGAATGTATGTCCCTCTTGGTTTGTAACTCTTAGTGATTGAATATATACCTTTTGTATTCTGCTAACCCTCACTATAAGATCTGTTATGTTTATATGCACATTTTATGTATTAATAAATGTATTGTCGTGTATTAGTATCCGTGTGTGTGTGTTGCTGAGTTATCCCTCAAGGTTGGTTTTCTAATAGCCATCAAAGAATAATTTTGTGACTTACTACCACAATTAATAATTGTCCCAATAAATGCACAAAACCCCTACATCCCTTTAAAAAAAACAAAAAAACACACCACACCGTGCACAATCAAGGCACAACTCAGCACAGGACCCCGCGTGCAATTAAGGCACAACCAGTCCTGGACAGCCCAGAACCTATGTGCAATTAATGCACAAAACCTGTTCAAACACTCCACGCGCAGTTAAGGCATACACCAGTTTCGAATGCCATTCACAATACTGTGGTTTGTCACCTGCCAGACTATATTCTGGGCTTCCAGCCAACCACCCATTACATACACCGGTGTCTAACCCGGGCCAGAGAAAACCAGAAACTCACGTTTACTCCATCATCTCGATCGATCCTTGCAGGGAGCAGAGACTTGCCAATCGGTCAGACAAGAGAGTCAGGACTTTTAATAAAAGAGGAGTCCTTACCTTTTTGTAGTATGTGCGCTGACCGTCTTTCCTGCCGATGGGAAGCCCTGCGCCTTCTGGAGTATCCTGTTCGTGATGCCAAAAGTTGTTGTAACAGACAAATAAGTTTTGGATCCCAAGGTTAAATTTAAACATCTGAGTTTTATTGAATGAGAAGTAAGACACAAGATGTGAAAAGGGTTAACTTAAGTCAGTTCTGCCTGAAGATTAGACTTCTAAGCAACAGGAGTTTATGGCAGGAAAGGGGGTTAACTGATAAGGATTCCAGATGCCAGCTAGGAAAACCCCTGGGGACTTAATCCCTGACCATTTGGCCAAAAGGCTGTAAACTGGCGAAACACGTGACCTCCCCCCTTTACCATAACAACGAATGACGTCCGAAGTAGCAAGGAAGGACTATATAAACCTAAAGTTTGTACCGGCACCTGGAACAATACTTCGGTTTTGTTGTTTCTTGCGGGAAACAAGACTTTGGCTTTATTGTTCCTTGCATGCAATCGAACTCATCTGTTTAACTTCATCCCGGGATCCAGAACCTTATTCTTTCAGTTACAACAATTTTGGCGTAATCGGCAGGATGCTCCAGAAGACACAGAACTTCCCATCGGCAGGAGAGACGATCAGTGTGCACATTACTAAGAGGTAAGGACTCCTCTTTTTAAAAAAAGTCCTGACTCTCTTGTCTGACCGGTGGGGAAGTCTCTGAGAATCGCCCGAGATGATGGAGTAAAATGTGAGTTCCTGAATTCCTCTGGCCCGGGGAAGACACCGTTGTATGTAATGGGTGGTTGGCTGTAAGTCCAGAATTTGGTCTGGCAGGCGGTGATCCACGGTATTGTGTACAGGCGTTCGAAACTGCTGTTGGGTGTATGCCTTAATTGCACGTATGAAACTGGTGTTGGGTGTATGCCTTAACTGCACATATGAAACTGGTGTTGGGTGTATGCCTTAATTGCATGTGGTTTTTGAACGGGGTTGTACCTTTACCGTGAGGCTCAGAACAGGTGTGGGCCTTAAGTGCGCCCGGGGTTCTGAAGCTTGAGTGGTGCTTTGAATGCACGTATAGTCCAGGATTGGGTCCTGAGAGTAGCTACCTCTTGATCGTGCACAGATAGGCGTAGCGTGGTTTTGTTTTGTTTTAAAGGGAACAGGAAAGACGTAGATGATACATGTATGTTTTTCGTGTTTTCCTCCGTTTAAAGGGAGCAGCAGAGACATAGATATAGATGTATGTTTCTGGTGTATTTCTTGTTTGTGAACATATACACACACACGCACGATACTTACATAAACACACCTCATAATAAAAGAGCAAAGCACTAAGTAGCAGGATTTAAAGGACATTGAGATCCGAGAATAGCCCTGATTGAGCTCAGTGTGTAAGTCCACCCTGGGGCAAAAGCAGCGATGCCGGCGTTCTGGGGATGGTGAATTACTGATCAAGGAAGGGAGTTCTGAAGGTCTCATTCCTTGCCTGTGAACAGTGCTGTGTAAGTCCTCTCTCAAGACTCTGAGAGGCATTTAGATCTGGAGGTAACAGACGCCTTAGCTGAATGAGTGCAGGAATGCACAGGTTTTTTCAAATAAAAGCATCCCCCTACTGTATGAGCTGTTACCTCACACACGATAAAGTAACTCTTAAAGAGACCGAACATGTGTGCTAACTGGTGGTCTGAGAAAGTGGTGGAAGGGTCCGTTTATATATCGGAAAAGTGCAAGTTGACGGAAAAGAAGGAAAAATATGGGAAAAGCTGAGTTTGTCAGAGGGAGTTTGGGGCGAAGACACCTCTAAAGAAAGCATATGAGTATTGGCAAAAGCACAAGGATGTAGCTGCCAACCTGGTGCGCGGCCGGCACCAGTGGTGGCAGATACATGAGAGAAAAAAAGCAAGAGAAATTGGAATGTGATTACTTAAAAGTGTGTTTAAGGCGTGGCTATGCACTAAGAGGAGAAGGACGTGTATCTGTCGAGCTCCTCGCCGAATTTAGCAAAATAGGCATAAAAATATAGTCTTTTAACACAAAATACCAACATAACACTTTTACAGTGTAATAATGTCACTTGCTGACTATTTCGGACAAACCCCTCTCGCCCAAAACCAAACAAAAGCGTCAAGAAAGAAGACCACTCTGGAGTATGGAACTTGTTGGTTGTGTTGGTAACTTTGAGAATCCCACTGTGACTGCTGTGGCCAGAAGTGCATACTCTGGCAGTATGGAAGACCAAGACGGCCTACTGACACAGGCGGGGGGCCATACGGCTAACCGTTCATAGTGGGTGACCAGGTGTCCCACCGAGTGTCAGGGGGTGACCAGGCGGCAGTCTCAGTGCTGTGTGTGAAAAAGACTACGTCTCCTTGATGACCAGACATGGCACAGTATTAACCATTTAGGAGATATGAATAAAACTATGCCATCCATTTAGTCAATATTGAAAAATAGGGGACACATATTTTTGAGAGTGTAGGACTTATGCTGACCTGAACCGTGGGGTTCATGGGCACTAACTGAAAGCTCTGGGTCTCTTCTTTCACATTCGTTTGGCTTGTAATTGCACCGTTTTGGAAATATTTGTGAAAATATGTAATCCATGTTGTCAATTTTCACAAATATTGAACACACATTTTTATGGATGCAGACATGATGCTGAGTTTAAAACTGGGGATAAAAGGCATTAACTGGAAGCTCAGAGTCTTTGCTTTCATATGCACTTGGTTCGGACCTAGTTATATGCACTGTATTGGAGATATGAATGAAAATATGTCATCCATTTTGTCAATATTGAAAAATAGGGGACACATATTTTAGGGAGTGCAGGGCTGATGCTGAGCTGGACTGTGTGGTAAATGGCCATTAAATGAAAGCTCTTAGTCTCGTCTTTCATGTGCATTTGGTTTTAAGCTTGTTTGCACCGTTTCGGAGATATTACTGAAAATATGTCATCCATTTTGTCAATATTTTAAAATATTGGAGACACATTTTTATGGATGCAGACGTGATGCTGAGTTTAAAACTTGGGATAATAGACATTAAATGAAAGCTCTGAGTCTCTGCTTTCACGTACACTTGGTTTAAACCTTGTAATATGCACCATTTCGGAGATATGAATGAAATATGCCATCCATTTTGTCAATATTGAAAAATATTGGAAACACTTTTTTATGGAGGCAGACATGATGCTGAGTTTAAAACTGGGGATAATAGAAATTAAATGAAAGCTCTGATTCTCTGCTACAAGCTACTATACAAGCATTTGGTTTTAAGATTGTACTATGCATCGTTTTGTAGATAATCATGAAAACAAGTCATCCATTTTGTCAATATTGAAAAATAGGGAACACTTATTTTAAGGAGTGCAGGGCTGATGTTTCTTGGTTTATATTCGCTGTGGGTGAAATTCTTGGAGCATTGCCTGCATCTGTTCATTTTTATCCCCTCCGAACTGCATCAATGTTGTATCCTCTTTCTTCAGATCCTCTGCTGTCTCTTCAGCATTATTGCAAAGCTGTGTTCCTGTCTCCCACTGGATTCGCATCTTGGCCAGATAGAATATCTGAAAGGGTGCTCCTCTGTTTCCAGTGTGTCTGTCTTTTCTAGTTGTTCGTAGATCTGCTCTGTGAACCCCTCGGGGGATGGTGTGGTAGCAGGACCTACTTGACCCTGCACAGAGCGGTCATCTGGAGCACATGGTTTTACTGTATGCATGACCATTTGCTCTCATTGCTCAAGCCCGCTCATTACACTTTCTGCTTAAGGAATCCCTTAACAGCACGATTGCAATCGTATGCTGGGGTAGGCATAATACGCGTGCACTCTCATCATCACTGACACAATTCTGCCCAGTAAAATAGATGCATGTGATCCTCTAGTAGAACTCAAGAGGAGACTCAGACCTCCGTGCTTAACCCGGTGGAAAGCGGCAACAGCCAATACCTGATCAATATGGATAAAATATTCCTATATCATAGCTTGACATCAAAGCTGTTACAGATCTATGGTCCCTGTCTTGCCATCTACTCATGTACTCCCTGCTGGTAGTTTTTCTCACTAAAATAACTTTATTTGGTTCCATAGCTTCAGGCATGAACTGGAACATATCCTTCAGCTCCTCAATATAGGTCTTGACATTATAACTAGGTACTGTCATAGCAAACATTTCTTTGTCTTTTGCTAGCCATCTAAATTAGTGGAGGTTAAATCTGCTGTCTTACCTGCAAAAAGGATCAAGGTGGATACAACTGAGCGTCCTGTATAGGGCTCTTTCTCATCCACTCGGAGATCCTGCTGTAGAGATTATCTGAGCCCAGGCTTCCTGAGTGCCCTTGTACCCTTGGTCCCTACCTGAGACACAAATGCCCTGCTCGAGATCTCTGATTTCTTCCTCAATTAGCATGTCTCTTTGTTCAGTTATTCGTTAGTCGTGTTGTGTAAACTTTCCAGTTTGATTTCCTGTTCATGCAAGCTTACCTGTATCTCTTTTCTGGCCTCGTCCATGACAGAGGGTCTTCTATTTTCTATTTTCACTAATGCTTCTTTGAGTAGTTTCTTTTTCTGTTCATTTTCCATTTTCTTTCCACTGATTATGCCCAATATTTCAAATTGCTTTTTTTTATATTCCTCCAGCTTACTCTTCTTCTGAGCGTCTGAGCTTTTGACAACCAGGCCAGTGTCAATTCAAATTTACCTAGAGCAGTTTAAAGCTAAACTGGATAAGACCCGTACCCTTCCTTTTTAAACGAGGAAATTGCCTTGGCTAGGATTTCTGCGTGGGTGTTTTCAATCTGTAATCTAAAGTCAGACTTCTTAGTACTGTCCCAGTAACCAGGATTGTCGCAATGAGAGATCCTAATTATAAACCACTGAACTTCAGATTATCTGGCAACCATTTCTATTTTTCAGGGAACAAAAGACTCTTTTTGGAATTTTACCTTTGAACACACTTTACTACAGTTCAATGACAACTATCTCTCCACAGTAGCATAAAAGGTAACCCTTACTTACTTATAGTGTAGCTTTAGAGAGCAGGGGCTGCTGGGTTGATTGTTTTTCTACATACAGAACAGCAGGGAAGCATCTTGGCTTTCCTGTAACCTCTACACTGAAATCCTGTGCCAACCATCTTGCTACTGTCTTAGAGAGATTTTCAATTTATCCCTGAAGCACAAGAAGAAGTTTGAAGGGTCACAGGAAGCAATGGCCCTCTTTTACGGATCTGTCATTGAGAGTGTTGTGCAGTTTCCCATCACTGTGTGAGATGGCAACACTTCTGCCCAGGACACGGAACAGGTAGAGAGGGCAGTGTATATCGCCTCTAAAACTCCCCTTCCCTTTGTGGATTCATTCTCCAACTCTAGACTGAAACACAAAGCTCTAAAGATGCTCGCCTGCTTCTTCCACCTTTGTTTACCTTTCTCCTCTCTGGTAGTGCTTAGGTCTGTTAAAATAACGTGCACAACTTCTGTAACAGCACCTGCCCAGAGGCTTTGAGATGTGTGAATACAGTTATATAATGTAGGTTAAATGAATACATTATTACTGGAGTATGTAAGGACAGTATATGATGTGGGAATGTTATTATTGGTTTTATGTTTGTACTGTCCTATAATGTACTGATGTCTTTTGCTTGCATGAGCTGACCAAACCAGACTCGATGCAAAATTCAGGAAGTTGTTATGGAAATAGAAGTGTTGAACTTGAGAAACTGTACAGCAACACAGTACAAGCAACAACACAGACTTAGCATAAAATTACATGAGAAAATATTCAAACAAAAGCCAGTTTCAGTCTATTTTTGTTCCTGAGGAATAAAGCCAGCTGTTGGTTATTTGTTATCAACGAGGCTCTTTAAGGCCTTTACCTTCAATAAAGCCCAAATCCCAACAGAAATTTCTCATATGCCTTGCTGGAGAGCAGGCCCAGTTTTCTCAGCAATGACCCATGACTGAGATTCATGGGTTCTTCCAGGTGTCCCGTATATCATCTGGCCTATGTGTACCATCTGTGGTATTAAAATACTCACTCTCAATTTCAGTATTTGTTTTGTTTGGTTTCTCTGTTGCTCTAAAGGCAGATAAAGGTGTCTCGTGGAATCTAATTTTCAAGTTAGAGGTTGGTTTCAGCAGTTTCACTTCCTGCACAGACTGATGGGTCTAATTCTCATGCTAAGTGGACAGTTAATCAAGTTCACAGAGAAACATTCAGAGTCAAGATGTTACAGTCTCCCTCTCGTTTGTCAATGAGGGTCTGGGTGTGTCCTGAGAGAGACCCCTGCTGTTCCCAGACTGGGCTGCAGAGAGGCAATTAACTCTCTCTAACAAATCTCATATTTTGCAGAGAAGATAAAAACAGTCATCTGCCTGCTCCAAAGCGTGTCGTTCTCCCTAAAAAAACCTCCTGGAGACACTTAATCATATTTCAGGTCTTCTCCCACAGCAATCTCTTTTGGCAAGGAACAGTAATGTCATGAAGTCCTGTTCATCGACCACAAAAGCCTGCCTCACTGGTCTAAGGTTGACTCTTTAATTTATTTGTCTTCCAAACGTGTCTTTATCTGGATGACAGGTGCAGAGATTCTTGTGATTCCTGTGCCAGCTATGTCTTTAGGACTGTGCTGTTTTCTTTGTTATGACTTCTCCATGGTAAGCACACACAACCTCTCCCTTTACAGGATCATTGTTGATTAGAAGACATCTCCAGATTCAAAGTGTTTGAAAAACCAATGAATAAAGCCTTTCTCCCCAACTTAACGTAAATAGTTTCTACAATAAAACCATTGGTTGAACCGATAAAAAAAATCTTTTTCTCATTTTAGTTAACAATGACGAAATGCTAGCGAATAAAATCCACAGTGACCGTGATGAAGACTAAATTGCTTTGCATTTTTATTTGAGTGAATTAGGATGAGTCAAAATGACCTGTTTGACTAAAACTCAAACGGAAATTAATTTCATCACATTAAGTTGGCAGTTTGCGCATTTACTTTCTGTCTGGCCAACAGCAGGCTGGCTATGTTGGGAATAATCCCAGAGCTGTGCAGTGCCTCAGGGCTACTGCTGTGTGAGAATCTCTAGTATTGGGGTATGCCGTTCTCTCTCCTCTTCTCCCTTGTTGAGTTGTAGTTCTTTCCATTTGGTCTTCTCCACACCCCACGTCATGAATCCCTATTGTGTGTTAACTGATTGCTACGCAGATAGACAATGAGATGTGTACACTGTTAATTAGATTAAAGATTCAAATCAGAGCACCTTGATTCGAGAAAATAAAAGGCAAGGAGACGAAAGAAATGCCTGTGGTTCTCCATGCTTTCAGCTGGAAGAAAAATATTTGGAGCCTGAGATACTTCATATACGACGAGCAAACCAAGAAAAACTCTTGTAAAATATTACTGAAGATAAAGAAACAGAATGTGGCTAACATTATAAGTTGAAAAATGTCAACAAATCTGAAGCGGCATAAGAAGCACAGAATCCAGACACTTTTGCACCAAAACAGTTTACATTGTAGCAAGACAACAAATTAAACATTCAGAATTAAGCAAGAATGAAAATATTTTAGTTTTATTCATTTTCATTCATTCATTTATTCATTTCATTTTATGTCTGGGTTAGATTTTAATGTGTAAGATGTTAATTAAAATGTGAGAGCTGGTTGAACACACCATGAGTGCTACATTTCAGCTTCATAATGGCGCTCTGTCAGAAATGTGATTTTTGTTCATATGTTATTTATAAATTGTTGAAGGGAGTCTATGAAATTAATTTTGTGTACTGTACATTTCACGTTATGTAATAGTCATCAGAAAAGTTTTTTCTTTGTGTTTAGTCTATTTACTGTATATAGCTGGGTATTCAGCTAACCAAGAAAATATTATTGTGGCACCAACATCTTACAGCGTGTTCCTCCATTCCGTCTTATTTCTTCAGAAGAGTGTAGGTGGAGTGGAAGCGCTGAGACACACTGAAGCACAGTCTGTCACTGTTAGCATGATGTATATAAGATGATATTCTTATTTTTTCAGAAGAGTGTGTGTTAGCATGATGTATATAATGACTGAGATTCTCCATATATGTAATATGTCAGTATGTACCTTCTTCCAAGTCTCATGTAGATCACAGCTCTTGCTCACACAGGTTTATTAAAATATTCACACCTGCTCACACCTGAAGAAGGCTTCACAGACGAAATAATGTGTTTTCTCTCTTCTCTTTTCAGCATGGAATAAACCTATTACTTGTTCCTTTATTAAAATACTCTCATTATTGTTTTAGTTTTGTTTTCACCGTGGTGCTAAAGACAGATAAATGTGTCTCGTGGAATCTAATTTCAGGTTGGAGGTTAGTTTCAGTAGTTTCCCTTCCTGCACAGACTGATGGGGCTGATTGACATGCTAAGTGGACAGTTAATCAAGTCCACAGAGAGACATTCAGAGTCAGGATGTTATAGCCTCCATCTCCTGTGTCTGTGAGGGTCTGGGTGTAACCTGAGACAGACACCTGCTGCTCTCAGACTGGGGGACAGAGAGGCAGTTAATTCTCTCTGTAAAATCTCCAATTTAACTAGAGATCATTAAAATATTCCTTTGCACTCTTACTTCTTCCTACATTTGTTTGGTAATTGGGTAATTGGACTGTGGGTATGCATACATCTTCACAGAAGCTTATGGAAGATATAACAGTGTCAGTATATTGAATAAGGAAAGTGGAAGCGGAGCTAAATATGTCCCAATGATCTTACTGATTTTAGTTTTGAAGTGATATAAGATTGAAACTTTAAGACTTCCTAACTCATCTCCCATTGTTTAGAGACTGTTTCCCACATTTTTTGTTTATTGGAATATTTAAAATGGCACTAAGATTTCATTTAAATATGAATATTATACAGTTATCTTTTAATGTGTTATTGTTCAGAACATCTCTGAAAAAGTACTTACAGAACAAATGTAAAACTCATTTCTTTCTGATGCGATGGCAGCCATAGTGTGCCAAAATACTCACCACACCAGCTCTCAGTGGGGAGAAGAACAGTGTGATGGAGCCAATTCATAAATAGGGATTATTACGAGGCCATGATTGATAAAGGCCAATGGGAAATTTAGCCAGGATGCTGGGGTAACACCACAGGGGGTCAGGATCCAACAGGTCGGTTTTACGTCTCATCCGAAAGACAGCACCTTTCTACGGTACAGTTTCTCTGTCACTATACTGGGGCATTAAGGCCCACACAGACTGCAGGGTGAGCGCTCCCTGCTGGTCCCACTAACACCTCTTCCAGCAGCCTTACTTTACTTACCTTCCTTTTTCCCCATCCAGGTACTGACAAGGCTCACACCTGCTTAGATTCAGTGGGTTGCCAGTTGTGAGTTGCAGGGTGGTATGGTTGCTTGCAATTAGATGAGAACCTAAGGGAATTGTTTTAGCTAATTCATTTTGACTTCCCCTGATATTAATAATGTTGACTTCATTCTTCATATATCTTTTGAAAAGGAAAATTCCCTCAGTCCTTTACATCTGAAGACGTCTGGGGACAGATCTCAAATGGCTTCAGTTGGAACATCCACCAAGTAAGAGTTCATTGTTGTTTTACAAAGTCATGTTTTATTTCAGAATCACGTACCTATCTGATAAAATGCAATTAGGGAGAAAGCTTAATTAGGAAAATGTAGGCCTTCTCTTGTTTCTATAGACAAACATTTTTCTATGTTGTCTTAGGAAACCCAGCAGGATTCCCCTGGTGTGCAAGATGTGCCTGAGGACATTTGACCAGCTTCCTGCTCACTTGAAGAGGGCGTGTATGAAGCAAGCCACACCAGAGGAGATCAGGATGGCCTCTCGCCAGGCCAGGAAGGACTTGATGAGTCACCTGAGGAAAGGGCGTGTTGTGGATTACGAGAGCATAGAGCTATTGTTTGACAAGGCAAATAGGAACCTAGCTGTGAGACTGGTGGAGTCCATGGGCTGTTTCGTACGGGGGAGACCTGAAGACAAACCAGCAAGGTGAGAGATTAAATTTTGACATTTCTTCATTGTATTTTCAAAGGCTTTTTTGAAACCGGTTATCTCGGTTAGTATTTTATGTAATGGTACTTTTACAGTTCCAGATGCCCTGAGGAAGCGCCTGCTGTCCAGCAGAAAGAGCTGCCGCAGGCTCCTCCAAAGACTGAGGAGGACGAGGAAGATGAAGGGGAACATGGGAGCTCTGAAGAACTGGAGCAGCAGTAAGACTTTCCTTTCATGTTTCCAGATTGATTAATAATTCCACTGGCTCTCTTACGTATGAAATCATTCTATGATTAGTGTCCTATATCCCTACAGGACCCCAGTAGTTAAGAGTTATCAGCAGGCTCTCCGGAAGAGAGTGGCCCGGGCTGGACTATACAGAAAACACACTCTGGATGCTCCTCTCCTGGCTGGGTTTAAACAGTACCTTATCCAGGACCTGGGTGTGGTAAACTGCTCTCAGGAGGTAGGTATTAAAAACTGGGCAGAGGCTCACAAAGTACATATTTTAACTCATCCGCACAGAATTTACCCATCTGAGATTGTGCCTGTCCTAAAAATAAACCCTAAAAACATTTTTTTTAGATAGACAACGTTTCCAGATTCCTGTTTTTTATGGATCCGTCTAAAGCATCCTTGATGTTTGTGAAGGACATTCCCAAAACGCGCAAATTTTTTTACCAACTGAGGATGACTGGACTGTCTCACCAAACCATTGCTAATTACATCAAAAACATCAACCGGTTCCTGCGCTACATCCTGAATGCCACCAACCTAAGACAGGAGGATCCCAGCCTGGCTAACGTCATCATCATCTTCCAGAGCATCCTGAAGGACATTCAGCAGAAAAACAGCAAGGATGTCTCACAGGAAGTCATCAGAAAGAGGTATTTTCCATTTGGAACTCTGATTCCAGTTGGTTTCCGGTTCCAGTACATGACGGGAATTGACGTTGATGGTACTACTCCTTCTGCCACAGATACAGACAGCTGCAGAGTCCTGGGCCGAGCGCCAGTGACTGCTGGAAGGTGCTGAGGGCTGCAAAGAGAGATGTGGAGCGGATACTGGAGAAGACGCACACTTCTGAAGACATCACCATGCCTGAGCAGCTTCTTGTGCTGTATTACCTGCAGGCCACTCTCCAGCTGAAGCATCTGCAGCACCCATGGGTGGTAAAGAATATGACAGTAAGCATGACAGTCATGCATATTTCAGTTGTTTGGCCAAATTCTAACAATGAAACAATGATCTGACGTTCATAAAGAGACAGAATAACAGTGCTGGTCAGGGCTCATCGCTGTCATTTAGGTGGCGCTCCCGTTACTTAGGGACTTTACAGGGAGACCTGCTGTGCCAGTGATCCTGGACTGGAGGGAAGGGTGAGGGAGAAGATGCTCTCAGCTCTGTGTTCAGTCAGAGAGATTGGACAGCGGAAGTGTGAGAGTGGAATTTGATTTCCACCCCAGCTTCTCTTCAGTAACTTCATATGGAACAAGAGTTAGTGAATGGCAAACATCAAGTTCAAACAGCCTCAGCGGCACTAAATCGTAATCATTCTTGATGACACCGCCTCGTGTTATATGTAAGCCCCTTCTCTCTTTCCCATTTATCTCTCTTCCACCTCTCGGCACCTCTCTTCCACACCATCCCCTACTTGTGAGTCCTCATTGGGATCCCAGCCGCCTCGCCCTACAGAACCTTAGCACCCAGCCAAGTGGGTCAGACTGACTGATTGAAACACTCAACACTCTCCATACACTTCATTGCTGGGTGCTGCTGTTGCTACTGTAAAATGATCATTGGCAGTTTTGAATCAGATATTATTTATTGAATTGCTTGTGATTTCAGGTCCAGGAATGGATGCAGAGAAAGAATTTTGTGTCACAAAGAGGACGAAAACTGGCGATAATAGCAGTGACAAAGCACACAACCTCCTCACAGCAGCTGGCATGCTTTGCCCTGAATGAAGAAGAGGAACATGTAAGTCAAAGTTACGTTGATATACTCTCTCCAGTTCATTGCCAACATCTGTCTTCGGCATTCAACAATAGTTGAAAAGTACAATAACTGCATTTTGTCTGTTTTTTCAGATGTTTCACCTTTACTTCACTAAACTACGCTGTACTGCCACTGACAGCATCTGTGGAACAGAGACTGAACATTTTTTCATTTCTTCTGTGGGGGAGCCAATTTATAGTCCTTCCAATGATCTGCGAAGACTGCATGAGAAGTAAACCAAATCACAAAGTTGTTTTAATGTATTAATTGAACTGTCTGTGGCTTGGAAACAATCATACACTGTGTGTATGTGTTTGTTTTGTAGATACCACCTCTCACTCATCACCAGCCAGGCTGCCAGGAGTGCATTTGAGACGGCCACAAAGAGGCTCACAGATGCACAGAAGAGCATTGTGGCGGATTATCTGGCCCACTCAGATGGTACTGCAGAGAAACACTATAGGATACTGACACAAGACAACATCTGCTCAGCCATTGAAGTCATTGAAGGTGTTGCAGAGGAGGGAGCTCAGTAAGTGTCCCCATGTTCTGAATAGACGACAAAATATTCTTGTGTCAAAAACAGCAATTACTTCATGCTTTTGAAACATCAAGAGAGCAATCGCCAGTCAGTGCTGCAGGATGCACATCTGCTGTGTAACTGGAAGAGAAAACAGCACTTTCAGTTCTTTTCAGCCAATGTGTTACAGAGATTATTGTGATCTAATATTCGTTTTTACATCAGATCAACACCAAAATCCGCTGTGGCAGCTGCAGGATCTGGAAATCCGAAGATGGATGATGCCACAGCCTTCCAGGAGCTGACACGGGAGTTTCCAGTGTTGTTAGATGGGCAGCTTCCCAGAAAGAAAGAGCGCCTGAGACTGACTGGAAGTCATGACCGACACTGTTACGACAAGTGGAGATCAGATCAGAGGAAGATGAGACTGCAGAACATTATTGGTAAGTTTACGTATCAATTATTTTCACAGAGAAACAGACAAAGAAAGTGAATTTGGAATCAATTCTGAGGGTTTCTGTTCTGGTTTTCATTCCAGACCATTACGCTAGACGGTTACCAACGGAAGGCCAGGTGACCCGCTATTTTCAAAAGATGAGCTGGACTGCAAATACACCAAAAGCGTCTGAAGTGCTTGAGAAGTGGAAGCCCAACACAGGTGCACAACCAAATGAAAGGCAAATTAAAAAGATGGTAAAGCGTCAAACCTGGAGAGGCCTGACTATCACTGACGATCCAGTGAAGGGGAAGAAGGTTGTGACTTCCAGGCGTTTCCAGAAGGCAGAGGTGGTGTGTGATTACCATGGCGAGGTCATCACAAAGACAGCTGCAGAAGCCCTAATGGCACATATGGCAGAGGGAGAAATGAGATGTCTTTTCTTTTTTGACGGACCTGCACAAAAAATGTGCATTGATGCTTTTGAAGAACACTGCGCTTGCCACCCGGATAAGGAGACGATCGGAAGGCGGATAAATTCCTCTAAGAAAAAAGATAACATCAGGGCTGTCAGAGAGTCATTCATAATCAACGGACAGCCCGTCATGACAATTCATGACATTGCTGAGGGAGAAGAGCTCCTCTTTGATTACAGAGTTTCGAGGAAATCATTTCAGGGTGAAGGACAGGCTCTAGAGTGGCTGGATAACTGACCAGTTCCCGAAAACACTTTGTAAGTATGTTGAACATATCTTCTTTTAGCTATTAAAGATGGTGTCTTCTTGTGACTTGAAATCCATCTCATTATTGCTTATGTCATTGTTTTGAAGATGACATGTCTCATTCTCCAACAGCTAGGGCACCAGGAGGGGATAAGAGACAGACAAGTAGATATATGAAGCTCAGAAGAGCGTAGAGGCTGATTAGCCACCCCACACAAATATTCCCAAGACAAAACACTACGAGACATCTGTCCAGCTTTTGTTCTTATTGAAAGTTTTGGAATGAAGAGGTCTAATTGTCACCACTTTTGAAAAACTGTTGACTTTATCTGAATGTTTCAAAAGAAACACTCCACTTAAAACACTTAAAAGTTTTCCAATTATTTCATGATGAGTGGAGCAATGCAAAGAGTCTTTTTCAGTGTAAGACATCTGCTTTTGGGTCACTTTAAATTGAACAAACTCAAATCTTTTTGAGATGATGTGTTACACTAATTATTGATTTATGAATTTATTGTTTACAGACAGAGGACATATTCATTGTCAGAAGACGGATGATGGCCCAGGATTCCCAGAACGGACACTGGAGTTTCCAGCGGCATTAGATGGGTAGCCGCTTGGGAAGAGATATCGACTGAGACTCACTAGACTTCATGAATGACACCAAGAACAGAGCCTACAAGATGAGTCTAGATAACAATTCCTTAAACCTTTTAGTGAAGATTTCTGAAAAGGCTAAGGACTACAGCAATTATTTTTGGACTACAGAGATATTTTAAAACCTCATTAAGTAGTTAGACATTTGATGAAAAGTGGTTTATCTTTACAAGAATGTTTTAAAACTTTAATTGCAGTTCAATAGATGCCGTAGACCGAATCGACAATGACTGCATTTTATTTTCATTTTAGCCATAAACTGTTGTAAATAGTTTAATTGAAAAAAATATTAATTCAGAGCACCCAATCCAGTTGATTTTGAAATTGAGAGGCAATTATTAGCTATAGTGGTTCGTATCTATGACTGAGCTGTGATTTCTGTTTAATAGAGACCTGTCTCTTACACAAAGGAGATTTTTCACTCTAACAGGTGTCACTTCCCAGCAAAGTCTATCACATTCCATAAGGATTTACTGCATTAGAGCAGATAAGCAGCCTCAGTCCACTGCAGCTTTTAAAATATGACAGGTTTCTGAGAATTTCAAAGCAATAGAAAAGTGCAACAAATGGAGTTCTTGAAGTTGTTCTTTCATTGTGCCTTCAACAAAATCATATTAATGTGCTCCTGCTGTTTTGTAGAGTCCGCCTGCCACTCATCTCCAGCCATGTTGCCAGTAGGACACACGAGAAGCCACAAAGCAGCTGACTGAGGTCCCGGAGGACATGCAGGCACAACAGAAGCGCACTGTAATGTTTCAGCAGCCTCTTGGGAAGAGATGGACTGAGACTGATTGCGCTTCATAAACGACACCGTTTGATTTCACCCAGAACAGAGCCCACAAGATGATATGATATGATATGAAGGAACAAGTAATAGGTTTATTCCATGCTGAAAAAAAGAAGAAAGAGAACACAACGTTTCGGCCGTGGAGCCTTCTTCCACGGCCGAAACGTTGTGTTCTCTTTCTTCTTTTTTTCAGCATGGAATAAACCTATTACTTGTTCCTTTGCAGCCTACGCATGCTGACGCAGCTACCCACCATGATATGATATGATATGATATGATATGACATGATAATATATGGGCTGGGAGTTTAATGCTGCATCATTGCCATGGATCCAAGAGGGACATCGTGTATGTAGCTATCGTTTAGTGGGATTTTGCTGGTCTACAGAGATCTGAGTACAGTACAGTACAAGTACTGACACGTACAAGACATGATGGATGGATTAATACCCTTATTCATTTATTCCTTTTTTTAATTGTATAATGCTAACATGCCCAAAGGGGTTGGGCAGCCTAGGGGTTGACCTTGGACCCCTAGAGGTTTTTTTTCTCCTTACTAAGGAGTTTTTGGTTCCTCTCTTCCTGTGTCTTCTGGTCTTATCTGTTTTGTATTCACTACATGTATGGTCACTTGCTTTGTTAAGCGCCTTGGGCAATCTTGTTGTGAAAGGCACTATATAAAAATAAATGTATTTGAATTGAAGATGAGACGAGAGAACAATTCCTTAATCCTTTTAGTGAAGTTTTCTGAATAGCTTAAGGACTAAATCATTTCTTAGCCATTTTATAACAGAATTAAGAAGTTGGATTAAAAACATATTTTCAGAGGTTTTATCTTTAAAGGAATGTTTAAAAATGTAAGTTGTCTCTTAAACAACTGTGGTCTGCACAGTGACATATTGTCTAGAGCCCTTCAATCAAGTTTCTCAAAGAGCGCATCAAACTGATTACATTTACCTGGGAGGCTGGAGCCTTTGACCAGTTTTTTGTTTCATAGTTGGTCATTTTTTTCTTTTTCTCCAGTCTGATTTCTGCTTGTTTTCATCCAATTGCTCTTCCAGCTTTGTAATGTGGCTTCTCTTTGCTTTCTTCACTGCTGAGCACAGTTCACACTTGTCAGAGATATATTCAGCTCAGTCAGCCATGATAAAAGACCTGTCCTCTTTATGGCACAGGTCTTGCAATTCTTTTGAGAACCATGGATTCTTATTGCCATATATCTTAACTGTTTTGTGGGTATGCATACATCTTCACAGAAGCTCATGGAAGATATAACAGTGTCAGTATATTGAATAAGGAAAGTGGACAGTTAATCAAGTCCACAGAGAGACATTCAGAGTCAGGATGTCAGGAGTCAGCCTCCATCTCCTGTGTCTGTGAGGGTCTGGGTGTAACCTGAGACAGACACCTGCTGTTCTCAGACTGGGGGACAGATAGGCAGTTAATTCTCTCTGTAAAATCTCCAATTTAACTAGAGGTCATTTAAATATTCCTTTGCACTCTTACTTCTTCCTAAATTTTTTTGGTAATTGGGTAATTGGACTGTGGGTATGCATACATCTTCACAGAAGCTTATGGAAAATATAACAGTGTCAGTATATTGAATAAGGAAAGTGGAAGCGGAGCTAAATATGTCCCAATGATCTTACTGATTTTAGTTTTGACGTGATATAAGATTAAAACTTTAAGACTTCCTAACTCTGATTGTTAAGAGACTGTTTCCCACATTCTCTGTTTATTGGAATATTTAAAATGGCACTAAGAGTTCATTTAAATATGAATATTATACAGTTATCTTTTAATGTGTTATTGTTCAGAACATCTCTGAAAAAGTACTTACAGAACAAATGTAAAACTCATTTCTTTCTGATGCGATGGCAGCCATAGTGTGCCAGAATACTCACCACACCAGCTCTCAGTGGGGAGAAGAACAGTGTGATGAAGCCAATTCATAAATAGGGATTATTACAAGGCTATGATTGGTAAAGGCCAATGAGAAATTTAGCCAGGATGCTTGGGTAACACCACAGGGGGTCAGGACCCAACAGGTCGGTTTTACGTCTCATCCGAAAGACAGCACCTTTCTACGGTACAGTTTCTCTGTCACTATACTGGGGCATTAAGGCCCACACAGACTGCAGGGTGAGCGCTCCCTGCTGGTCCCACTAACACCTCTTCCAGCAGCCTTACTTTACTTACCTTCCTTTTTCCCAGGAGGTCTCCTATCCAGGTACTGACAAGGCTCATACCTGCTTAGCTTCAGTGGGTTGCTAGTTGTGAGTTGCAGGGTGGTATGGTTGCTGGCAATTAGATGAGAACCTAAGGGAATTGTTTTAGCTAATTCATTTTAACTTCCACTGATATTAATAATGTTGACTTCATTCTTCATATATCTTTTGAAAAGGAAAATTCCCTCAGTCCTTTACATCTGAAGACGTCTGGGGACAGATCTCAAATGGCTTCAGTTGGAACATCCACCAAGTAAGAGTTCATTGTTGTTTTACAAAGTCATGTTTTATTTCAGAATCACGTACCTATCTGATAAAATGCAATTAGGGAGAAAGCTTAATTAGGAAAATGTAGGCCTTCTCTTGTTTCTATAGACAAACATTTTTCTATGTTGTCTTAGGAAACCCAGCAGGATTCCCCTGGTGTGCAAGATGTGCCTGAGGACATTTGACCAGCTTCCTGCTCACTTGAAGAGGGCGTGTATGAAGCAAGCCACACCAGAGGAGATCAGGATGGCCTCTCGCCAGGCCAGGAAGGACTTGATGAGTCACCTGAGGAAAGGGCGTGTTGTGGATTACGAGAGCATAGAGCTATTGTTTGACAAGGCAAATAGGAACCTAGCTGTGAGACTGGTGGAGTCCATGGGCTGTTTCGTACGGGGGAGACCTGAAGACAAACCAGCAAGGTGAGAGATTAAATTTTGACATTTCTTCATTGTATTTTCAAAGGCTTTTTTGAAACCGGTTATCTCGGTTAGTATTTTATGTAATGGTACTTTTACAGTTCCAGATGCCCTGAGGAAGCGCCTGCTGTCCAGCAGAAAGAGCTGCCGCAGGCTCCTCCAAAGACTGAGGAGGACGAGGAAGATGAAGGGGAACATGGGAGCTCTGAAGAACTGGAGCAGCAGTAAGACTTTCCTTTCATGTTTCCAGATTGATTAATAATTCCACTGGCTCTCTTACGTATGAAATCATTCTATGATTAGTGTCCTATATCCCTACAGGACCCCAGTAGTTAAGAGTTATCAGCAGGCTCTCCGGAAGAGAGTGGCCCGGGCTGGACTATACAGAAAACACACTCTGGATGCTCCTCTCCTGGCTGGGTTTAAACAGTACCTTATCCAGGACCTGGGTGTGGTAAACTGCTCTCAGGAGGTAGGTATTAAAAACTGGGCAGAGGCTCACAAAGTACATATTTTAACTCATCCGCACAGAATTTACCCATCTGAGATTGTGCCTGTCCTAAAAATAAACCCTAAAAACATTTTTTTTAGATAGACAACGTTTCCAGATTCCTGTTTTTTATGGATCCGTCTAAAGCATCCTTGATGTTTGTGAAGGACATTCCCAAAACGCGCAAATTTTTTTACCAACTGAGGATGACTGGACTGTCTCACCAAACCATTGCTAATTACATCAAAAACATCAACCGGTTCCTGCGCTACATCCTGAATGCCACCAACCTAAGACAGGAGGATCCCAGCCTGGCTAACGTCATCATCATCTTCCAGAGCATCCTGAAGGACATTCAGCAGAAAAACAGCAAGGATGTCTCACAGGAAGTCATCAGAAAGAGGTATTTTCCATTTGGAACTCTGATTCCAGTTGGTTTCCGGTTCCAGTACATGACGGGAATTGACGTTGATGGTACTACTCCTTCTGCCACAGATACAGACAGCTGCAGAGTCCTGGGCCGAGCGCCAGTGACTGCTGGAAGGTGCTGAGGGCTGCAAAGAGAGATGTGGAGCGGATACTGGAGAAGACGCACACTTCTGAAGACATCACCATGCCTGAGCAGCTTCTTGTGCTGTATTACCTGCAGGCCACTCTCCAGCTGAAGCATCTGCAGCACCCATGGGTGGTAAAGAATATGACAGTAAGCATGACAGTCATGCATATTTCAGTTGTTTGGCCAAATTCTAACAATGAAACAATGATCTGACGTTCATAAAGAGACAGAATAACAGTGCTGGTCAGGGCTCATCGCTGTCATTTAGGTGGCGCTCCCGTTACTTAGGGACTTTACAGGGAGACCTGCTGTGCCAGTGATCCTGGACTGGAGGGAAGGGTGAGGGAGAAGATGCTCTCAGCTCTGTGTTCAGTCAGAGAGATTGGACAGCGGAAGTGTGAGAGTGGAATTTGATTTCCACCCCAGCTTCTCTTCAGTAACTTCATATGGAACAAGAGTTAGTGAATGGCAAACATCAAGTTCAAACAGCCTCAGCGGCACTAAATCGTAATCATTCTTGATGACACCGCCTCGTGTTATATGTAAGCCCCTTCTCTCTTTCCCATTTATCTCTCTTCCACCTCTCGGCACCTCTCTTCCACACCATCCCCTACTTGTGAGTCCTCATTGGGATCCCAGCCGCCTCGCCCTACAGAACCTTAGCACCCAGCCAAGTGGGTCAGACTGACTGATTGAAACACTCAACACTCTCCATACACTTCATTGCTGGGTGCTGCTGTTGCTACTGTAAAATGATCATTGGCAGTTTTGAATCAGATATTATTTATTGAATTGCTTGTGATTTCAGGTCCAGGAATGGATGCAGAGAAAGAATTTTGTGTCACAAAGAGGACGAAAACTGGCGATAATAGCAGTGACAAAGCACACAACCTCCTCACAGCAGCTGGCATGCTTTGCCCTGAATGAAGAAGAGGAACATGTAAGTCAAAGTTACGTTGATATACTCTCTCCAGTTCATTGCCAACATCTGTCTTCGGCATTCAACAATAGTTGAAAAGTACAATAACTGCATTTTGTCTGTTTTTTCAGATGTTTCACCTTTACTTCACTAAACTACGCTGTACTGCCACTGACAGCATCTGTGGAACAGAGACTGAACATTTTTTCATTTCTTCTGTGGGGGAGCCAATTTATAGTCCTTCCAATGACCTGCGAAGACTGCATGAGAAGTAAACCAAATCACAAAGTTGTTTTAATGTATTAATTGAACTGTCTGTGGCTTGGAAACAATCATACACTGTGTGTATGTGTTTGTTTTGTAGATACCACCTCTCACTCATCACCAGCCAGGCTGCCAGGAGTGCATTTGAGACGGCCACAAAGAGGCTCACAGATGCACAGAAGAGCATTGTGGCGGATTATCTGGCCCACTCAGATGGTACTGCAGAGAAACACTATAGGATACTGACACATGACAACATCTGCTCAGCCATTGAAGTCATTGAAGGTGTTGCAGAGGAGGGAGCTCAGTAAGTGTCACCATGTTCTGAATAGACGACAAAATATTCTTGTGTCAAAAACAGCAATTACTTCATGCTTTTGAAACATCAAGAGAGCAATCGCCAGTCAGTGCTGCAGGATGCACATCTGCTGTGTAACTGGAAGAGAAAACAGCACTTTCAGTTCTTTTCAGCCAATGTGTTACAGAGATTATTGTGATCTAATATTCGTTTTTACATCAGATCAACACCAAAATCCGCTGTGGCAGCTGCAGGATCTGGAAATCCGAAGATGGATGATGCCACAGCCTTCCAGGAGCTGACACGGGAGTTTCCAGTGTTGTTAGATGGGCAGCTTCCCAGAAAGAAAGAGCGCCTGAGACTGACTGGAAGTCATGACCGACACTGTTACGACAGGTGGAGATCAGATCAGAGGAAGATGAGACTGCAGAACATTATTGGTAAGTTTACGTATCAATTATTTTCACAGAGAAACAGACAAAGAAAGTGAATTTGGAATCAGTTCTGAGGGTTTCTGTTCTGGTTTTCATTCCAGACCATTACGCTAGACGGTTACCAACGGAAGGCCAGGTGACCCGCTATTTTCAAAAGATGAGCTGGACTGCAAATACACCAAAAGCGTCTGAAGTGCTTGAGAAGTGGAAGCCCAACACAGGTGCACAACCAAATGAAAGGCAAATTAAAAAGATGGTAAAGCGTCAAACCTGGAGAGGCCTGACTATCACTGACGATCCAGTGAAGGGGAAGAAGGTTGTGACTTCCAGGCGTTTCCAGAAGGCAGAGGTGGTGTGTGATTACCATGGCGAGGTCATCACAAAGACAGCTGCAGAAGCCCTAATGGCACATATGGCAGAGGGAGAAATGAGATGTCTTTTCTTTTTTGACGGACCTGCACAAAAAATGTGCATTGATGCTTTTGAAGAACACTGCGCTTGCCACCCGGATAAGGAGACGATCGGAAGGCGGATAAATTCCTCTAAGAAAAAAGATAACATCAGGGCTGTCAGAGAGTCATTCATAATCAACGGACAGCCCGTCATGACAATTCTGTTTATAGCGAAGAGGGACATTGCTGAGGGAGAAGAGCTCCTCTTTGATTACAGAGTTTCGAGGAAATCATTTCAGGGTGAAGGACAGGCTCTAGAGTGGCTGGATAACTGACCAGCTCCCGAAAATACTTTGTAAGTATGTTGAACATATCTTCTTTTAGCTATTAAAGATGGTGTCTTCTTGTGACTTGAAATCCATCTCATTATTGCTTATGTCATTGTTTTGAAGATGACATGTCTCATTCTCCAACAGCTAGGGCACCAGGAGGGGATAAGAGACAGACAAGTAGATATATGAAGCTCAGAAGAGCGTAGAGGCTGATTAGCCACCCCACACAAATATTCCCAAGACAAAACACTACGAGACATCTGTCCAGCTTTTGTTCTTATTGAAAGTTTTGGAATGAAGAGGTCTAATTGTCACCACTTTTGAAAAACTGTTGACTTTATCTGAATGTTTCAAAAGAAACACTCCACTTAAAACACTTAAAAGTTTTCCAATTATTTCATGATGAGTGGAGCAATGCAAAGAGTCTTTTTCAGTGTAAGACATCTGCTTTTGGGTCACTTTAAATTGAACAAACTCAAATCTTTTTAAGATGATGTGTTACACTAATTATTGATTTATGAATTTATTGTTTACAGACAGAGGACATATTCATTGTCAGAAGACGGATGATGGCCCAGGATTCCCAGAACGGACACTGGAGTTTCCAGCGGCATTAGATGGGTAGCCGCTTGGGAAGAGACATCGACTGAGACTCACTAGACTTCATGAATGACACCAAGAACAGAGCCTACAAGATGAGTCTAGATAACAATTCCTTAAACCTTTTAGTGAAGATTTCTGAAAAGGCTAAGGACTACAGCAATTATTTTTGGACTACAGAGATATTTTAAAACCTCATTAAGTAGTTAGACATTTGATGAAAAGTGGTTTATCTTTACAAGAATGTTTTAAAACTTTAATTGCAGTTCAATAGATGCCGTAGACCGAATCGACAATGACTGCATTTTATTTTCATTTTAGCCATAAACTGTTGTAAATAGTTTAATTGAAAAAAATATTAATTCAGAGCACCCAATCCAGTTGATTTTGAAATTGAGAGGCAATTATTAGCTATAGCGGTTCGTATCTATGACTGAGCTGTGATTTCTGTTTAATAGAGACCTGTCTCTTACACAAAGGAGATTTTTCACTCTAACAGGTGTCACTTCCCAGCAAAGTCTATCACATTCCATAAGGATTTACTGCATTAGAGCAGATAAGCAGCCTCAGTCCACTGCAGCTTTTAAAATATGACAGGTTTCTGAGAATTTCAAAGCAATAGAAAAGTGCAACAAATGGAGTTCTTGAAGTTGTTCTTTCATTGTGCCTTCAACAAAATCATATTAATGTGCTCCTGCTGTTTTGTAGAGTCCGCCTGCCACTCATCTCCAGCCATGTTGCCAGTAGGACACACGAGAAGCCACAAAGCAGCTGACTGAGGTCCCGGAGGACATGCAGGCACAACAGAAGCGCACTGTAATGTTTCAGCAGCCTCTTGGGAAGAGATGGACTGAGACTGATTGCGCTTCATAAACGACACCGTTTGATTTCACCCAGAACAGAGCCCACAAGATGATATGATATGATATGATATGATATGATATGATATGACTTGATAATATATGGGCTGGGAGTTTAATGCTGCATCATTGCCATGGATCCAAGAGGGACATCGTGTATGTAGCTATCGTTTAGTGGGATTTTGCTGGTCTACAGAGATCTGAGTACAGTACAGTACAAGTACTGACACGTACAAGACATGATGGATGGATTAATACCCTTATTCATTTATTCCTTTTTTTAATTGTATAATGCTAACATGCCCAAAGGGGTTGGGCAGCCTAGGGGTTGACCTTGGACCCCTAGAGGTTTTTTTTCTCCTTACTAAGGAGTTTTTGGTTCCTCTCTTCCTGTGTCTTCTGGTCTTATCTGTTTTGTATTCACTACATGTATGGTCACTTGCTTTGTTAAGCGCCTTGGGCAATCTTGTTGTGAAAGGCACTATATAAAAATAAATGTATTTGAATTGAAGATGAGACGAGAGAACAATTCCTTAATCCTTTTAGTGAAGTTTTCTGAATAGCTTAAGGACTAAATCATTTCTTAGCCATTTTATAACAGAATTAAGAAGTTGGATTAAAAACATATTTTCAGAGGTTTTATCTTTAAAGGAATGTTTAAAAATGTAAGTTGTCTCTTAAACAACTGTGGTCTGCACAGTGACATATTGTCTAGAGCCCTTCAATCAAGTTTCTCAAAGAGCGCATCAAACTGATTACATTTACCTGGGAGGCTGGAGCCTTTGACCAGTTTTTTGTTTCATAGTTGGTCATTTTTTTCTTTTTCTCCAGTCTGATTTCTGCTTGTTTTCATCCAATTGCTCTTCCAGCTTTGTAATGTGGCTTCTCTTTGCTTTCTTCACTGCTGAGCACAGTTCACACTTGTCAGAGATATATTCAGCTCAGTCAGCCATGATAAAAGACCTGTCCTCTTTATGGCACAGGTCTTGCAATTCTTTTGAGAACCATGGATTCTTATTGCCATATATCTTAACTGTTTTGTGGGTATGCATACATCTTCACAGAAGCTCATGGAAGATATAACAGTGTCAGTATATTGAATAAGGAAAGTGGACAGTTAATCAAGTCCACAGAGAGACATTCAGAGTCAGGATGTCAGGAGTCAGCCTCCATCTCCTGTGTCTGTGAGGGTCTGGGTGTAACCTGAGACAGACACCTGCTGTTCTCAGACTGGGGGACAGATAGGCAGTTAATTCTCTCTGTAAAATCTCCAATTTAACTAGAGGTCATTTAAATATTCCTTTGCACTCTTACTTCTTCCTAAATTTTTTTGGTAATTGGGTAATTGGACTGTGGGTATGCATACATCTTCACAGAAGCTTATGGAAAATATAACAGTGTCAGTATATTGAATAAGGAAAGTGGAAGCGGAGCTAAATATGTCCCAATGATCTTACTGATTTTAGTTTTGACGTGATATAAGATTAAAACTTTAAGACTTCCTAACTCTGATTGTTAAGAGACTGTTTCCCACATTCTCTGTTTATTGGAATATTTAAAATGGCACTAAGAGTTCATTTAAATATGAATATTATACAGTTATCTTTTAATGTGTTATTGTTAAGAACATCTCTGAAAAAGTACTTACAGAACAAATGTAAAACTCATTTCTTTCTGATGCGATGGCAGCCATAGTGTGCCAGAATACTCACCACACCAGCTCTCAGTGGGGAGAAGAACAGTGTGATGAAGCCAATTCATAAATAGGGATTATTACAAGGCTATGATTGGTAAAGGCCAATGAGAAATTTAGCCAGGATGCTTGGGTAACACCACAGGGGGTCAGGACCCAACAGGTCGGTTTTACGTCTCATCCGAAAGACAGCACCTTTCTACGGTACAGTTTCTCTGTCACTATACTGGGGCATTAAGGCCCACACAGACTGCAGGGTGAGCGCTCCCTGCTGGTCCCACTAACACCTCTTCCAGCAGCCTTACTTTACTTACCTTCCTTTTTCCCAGGAGGTCTCCTATCCAGGTACTGACAAGGCTCATACCTGCTTAGCTTCAGTGGGTTGCTAGTTGTGAGTTGCAGGGTGGTATGGTTGCTGGCAATTAGATGAGAACCTAAGGGAATTGTTTTAGCTAATTCATTTTAACTTCCACTGATATTAATAATGTTGACTTCATTCTTCATATATCTTTTGAAAAGGAAAATTCCCTCAGTCCTTTACATCTGAAGACGTCTGGGGACAGATCTCAAATGGCTTCAGTTGGAACATCCACCAAGTAAGAGTTCATTGTTGTTTTACAAAGTCATGTTTTATTTCAGAATCACGTACCTATCTGATAAAATGCAATTAGGGAGAAAGCTTAATTAGGAAAATGTAGGCCTTCTCTTGTTTCTATAGACAAACATTTTTCTATGTTGTCTTAGGAAACCCAGCAGGATTCCCCTGGTGTGCAAGATGTGCCTGAGGACATTTGACCAGCTTCCTGCTCACTTGAAGAGGGCGTGTATGAAGCAAGCCACACCAGAGGAGATCAGGATGGCCTCTCGCCAGGCCAGGAAGGACTTGATGAGTCACCTGAGGAAAGGGCGTGTTGTGGATTACGAGAGCATAGAGCTATTGTTTGACAAGGCAAATAGGAACCTAGCTGTGAGACTGGTGGAGTCCATGGGCTGTTTCGTACGGGGGAGACCTGAAGACAAACCAGCAAGGTGAGAGATTAAATTTTGACATTTCTTCATTGTATTTTCAAAGGCTTTTTTGAAACCGGTTATCTCGGTTAGTATTTTATGTAATGGTACTTTTACAGTTCCAGATGCCCTGAGGAAGCGCCTGCTGTCCAGCAGAAAGAGCTGCCGCAGGCTCCTCCAAAGACTGAGGAGGACGAGGAAGATGAAGGGGAACATGGGAGCTCTGAAGAACTGGAGCAGCAGTAAGACTTTCCTTTCATGTTTCCAGATTGATTAATAATTCCACTGGCTCTCTTACGTATGAAATCATTCTATGATTAGTGTCCTATATCCCTACAGGACCCCAGTAGTTAAGAGTTATCAGCAGGCTCTCCGGAAGAGAGTGGCCCGGGCTGGACTATACAGAAAACACACTCTGGATGCTCCTCTCCTGGCTGGGTTTAAACAGTACCTTATCCAGGACCTGGGTGTGGTAAACTGCTCTCAGGAGGTAGGTATTAAAAACTGGGCAGAGGCTCACAAAGTACATATTTTAACTCATCCGCACAGAATTTACCCATCTGAGATTGTGCCTGTCCTAAAAATAAACCCTAAAAACATTTTTTTTAGATAGACAACGTTTCCAGATTCCTGTTTTTTATGGATCCGTCTAAAGCATCCTTGATGTTTGTGAAGGACATTCCCAAAACGCGCAAATTTTTTTACCAACTGAGGATGACTGGACTGTCTCACCAAACCATTGCTAATTACATCAAAAACATCAACCGGTTCCTGCGCTACATCCTGAATGCCACCAACCTAAGACAGGAGGATCCCAGCCTGGCTAACGTCATCATCATCTTCCAGAGCATCCTGAAGGACATTCAGCAGAAAAACAGCAAGGATGTCTCACAGGAAGTCATCAGAAAGAGGTATTTTCCATTTGGAACTCTGATTCCAGTTGGTTTCCGGTTCCAGTACATGACGGGAATTGACGTTGATGGTACTACTCCTTCTGCCACAGATACAGACAGCTGCAGAGTCCTGGGCCGAGCGCCAGTGACTGCTGGAAGGTGCTGAGGGCTGCAAAGAGAGATGTGGAGCGGATACTGGAGAAGACGCACACTTCTGAAGACATCACCATGCCTGAGCAGCTTCTTGTGCTGTATTACCTGCAGGCCACTCTCCAGCTGAAGCATCTGCAGCACCCATGGGTGGTAAAGAATATGACAGTAAGCATGACAGTCATGCATATTTCAGTTGTTTGGCCAAATTCTAACAATGAAACAATGATCTGACGTTCATAAAGAGACAGAATAACAGTGCTGGTCAGGGCTCATCGCTGTCATTTAGGTGGCGCTCCCGTTACTTAGGGACTTTACAGGGAGACCTGCTGTGCCAGTGATCCTGGACTGGAGGGAAGGGTGAGGGAGAAGATGCTCTCAGCTCTGTGTTCAGTCAGAGAGATTGGACAGCGGAAGTGTGAGAGTGGAATTTGATTTCCACCCCAGCTTCTCTTCAGTAACTTCATATGGAACAAGAGTTAGTGAATGGCAAACATCAAGTTCAAACAGCCTCAGCGGCACTAAATCGTAATCATTCTTGATGACACCGCCTCGTGTTATATGTAAGCCCCTTCTCTCTTTCCCATTTATCTCTCTTCCACCTCTCGGCACCTCTCTTCCACACCATCCCCTACTTGTGAGTCCTCATTGGGATCCCAGCCGCCTCGCCCTACAGAACCTTAGCACCCAGCCAAGTGGGTCAGACTGACTGATTGAAACACTCAACACTCTCCATACACTTCATTGCTGGGTGCTGCTGTTGCTACTGTAAAATGATCATTGGCAGTTTTGAATCAGATATTATTTATTGAATTGCTTGTGATTTCAGGTCCAGGAATGGATGCAGAGAAAGAATTTTGTGTCACAAAGAGGACGAAAACTGGCGATAATAGCAGTGACAAAGCACACAACCTCCTCACAGCAGCTGGCATGCTTTGCCCTGAATGAAGAAGAGGAACATGTAAGTCAAAGTTACGTTGATATACTCTCTCCAGTTCATTGCCAACATCTGTCTTCGGCATTCAACAATAGTTGAAAAGTACAATAACTGCATTTTGTCTGTTTTTTCAGATGTTTCACCTTTACTTCACTAAACTACGCTGTACTGCCACTGACAGCATCTGTGGAACAGAGACTGAACATTTTTTCATTTCTTCTGTGGGGGAGCCAATTTATAGTCCTTCCAATGACCTGCGAAGACTGCATGAGAAGTAAACCAAATCACAAAGTTGTTTTAATGTATTAATTGAACTGTCTGTGGCTTGGAAACAATCATACACTGTGTGTATGTGTTTGTTTTGTAGATACCACCTCTCACTCATCACCAGCCAGGCTGCCAGGAGTGCATTTGAGACGGCCACAAAGAGGCTCACAGATGCACAGAAGAGCATTGTGGCGGATTATCTGGCCCACTCAGATGGTACTGCAGAGAAACACTATAGGATACTGACACATGACAACATCTGCTCAGCCATTGAAGTCATTGAAGGTGTTGCAGAGGAGGGAGCTCAGTAAGTGTCACCATGTTCTGAATAGACGACAAAATATTCTTGTGTCAAAAACAGCAATTACTTCATGCTTTTGAAACATCAAGAGAGCAATCGCCAGTCAGTGCTGCAGGATGCACATCTGCTGTGTAACTGGAAGAGAAAACAGCACTTTCAGTTCTTTTCAGCCAATGTGTTACAAAGATTATTGTGATCTAATATTCGTTTTTACATCAGATCAACACCAAAATCCGCTGTGGCAGCTGCAGGATCTGGAAATCCGAAGATGGATGATGCCACAGCCTTCCAGGAGCTGACACGGGAGTTTCCAGTGTTGTTAGATGGGCAGCTTCCCAGAAAGAAAGAGCGCCTGAGACTGACTGGAAGTCATGACCGACACTGTTACGACAGGTGGAGATCAGATCAGAGGAAGATGAGACTGCAGAACATTATTGGTAAGTTTACGTATCAATTATTTTCACAGAGAAACAGACAAAGAAAGTGAATTTGGAATCAGTTCTGAGGGTTTCTGTTCTGGTTTTCATTCCAGACCATTACGCTAGACGGTTACCAACGGAAGGCCAGGTGACCCGCTATTTTCAAAAGATGAGCTGGACTGCAAATACACCAAAAGCGTCTGAAGTGCTTGAGAAGTGGAAGCCCAACACAGGTGCACAACCAAATGAAAGGCAAATTAAAAAGATGGTAAAGCGTCAAACCTGGAGAGGCCTGACTATCACTGACGATCCAGTGAAGGGGAAGAAGGTTGTGACTTCCAGGCGTTTCCAGAAGGCAGAGGTGGTGTGTGATTACCATGGCGAGGTCATCACAAAGACAGCTGCAGAAGCCCTAATGGCACATATGGCAGAGGGAGAAATGAGATGTCTTTTCTTTTTTGACGGACCTGCACAAAAAATGTGCATTGATGCTTTTGAAGAACACTGCGCTTGCCACCCGGATAAGGAGACGATCGGAAGGCGGATAAATTCCTCTAAGAAAAAAGATAACATCAGGGCTGTCAGAGAGTCATTCATAATCAACGGACAGCCCGTCATGACAATTCTGTTTATAGCGAAGAGGGACATTGCTGAGGGAGAAGAGCTCCTCTTTGATTACAGAGTTTCGAGGAAATCATTTCAGGGTGAAGGACAGGCTCTAGAGTGGCTGGATAACTGACCAGTTCCCGAAAATACTTTGTAAGTATGTTGAACATATCTTCTTTTAGCTATTAAAGATGGTGTCTTCTTGTGACTTGAAATCCATCTCATTATTGCTTATGTCATTGTTTTGAAGATGACATGTCTCATTCTCCAACAGCTAGGGCACCAGGAGGGGATAAGAGACAGACAAGTAGATATATGAAGCTCAGAAGAGCGTAGAGGCTGATTAGCCACCCCACACAAATATTCCCAAGACAAAACACTACGAGACATCTGTCCAGCTTTTGTTCTTATTGAAAGTTTTGGAATGAAGAGGTCTAATTGTCACCACTTTTGAAAAACTGTTGACTTTATCTGAATGTTTCAAAAGAAACACTCCACTTAAAACACTTAAAAGTTTTCCAATTATTTCATGATGAGTGGAGCAATGCAAAGAGTCTTTTTCAGTGTAAGACATCTGCTTTTGGGTCACTTTAAATTGAACAAACTCAAATCTTTTTGAGATGATGTGTTACACTAATTATTGATTTATGAATTTATTGTTTACAGACAGAGGACATATTCATTGTTAGAAGACGGATGATGGCCCAGGATTCCCAGAACGGACACTGGAGTTTCCAGCGGCATTAGATGGGTAGCCGCTTGGGAAGAGACATCGACTGAGACTCACTAGACTTCATGAATGACACCAAGAACAGAGCCTACAAGATGAGTCTAGATAACAATTCCTTAAACCTTTTAGTGAAGATTTCTGAAAAGGCTAAGGACTACAGCAATTATTTTTGGACTACAGAGATATTTTAAAACCTCATTAAGTAGTTAGACATTTGATGAAAAGTGGTTTATCTTTACAAGAATGTTTTAAAACTTTAATTGCAGTTCAATAGATGCCGTAGACCGAATCGACAATGACTGCATTTTATTTTCATTTTAGCCATAAACTGTTGTAAATAGTTTAATTGAAAAAAATATTAATTCAGAGCACCCAATCCAGTTGATTTTGAAATTGAGAGGCAATTATTAGCTATAGTGGTTCGTATCTATGACTGAGCTGTGATTTCTGTTTAATAGAGACCTGTCTCTTACACAAAGGAGATTTTTCACTCTAACAGGTGTCACTTCCCAGCAAAGTCTATCACATTCCATAAGGATTTACTGCATTAGAGCAGATAAGCAGCCTCAGTCCACTGCAGCTTTTAAAATATGACAGGTTTCTGAGAATTTCAAAGCAATAGAAAAGTGCAACAAATGGAGTTCTTGAAGTTGTTCTTTCATTGTGCCTTCAACAAAATCATATTAATGTGCTCCTGCTGTTTTGTAGAGTCCGCCTGCCACTCATCTCCAGCCATGTTGCCAGTAGGACACACGAGAAGCCACAAAGCAGCTGACTGAGGTCCCGGAGGACATGCAGGCACAACAGAAGCGCACTGTAATGTTTCAGCAGCCTCTTGGGAAGAGATGGACTGAGACTGATTGCGCTTCATAAACGACACCGTTTGATTTCACCCAGAACAGAGCCCACAAGATGATATGATATGATATGATATGATATGATATGACATGATAATATATGGGCTGGGAGTTTAATGCTGCATCATTGCCATGGATCCAAGAGGGACATCGTGTATGTAGCTATCGTTTAGTGGGATTTTGCTGGTCTACAGAGATCTGAGTACAGTACAGTACAAGTACTGACACGTACAAGACATGATGGATGGATTAATACCCTTATTCATTTATTCCTTTTTTTAATTGTATAATGCTAACATGCCCAAAGGGGTTGGGCAGCCTAGGGGTTGACCTTGGACCCCTAGAGGTTTTTTTTCTCCTTACTAAGGAGTTTTTGGTTCCTCTCTTCCTGTGTCTTCTGGTCTTATCTGTTTTGTATTCACTACATGTATGGTCACTTGCTTTGTTAAGCGCCTTGGGCAATCTTGTTGTGAAAGGCACTATATAAAAATAAATGTATTTGAATTGAAGATGAGACGAGAGAACAATTCCTTAATCCTTTTAGTGAAGTTTTCTGAATAGCTTAAGGACTAAATCATTTCTTAGCCATTTTATAACAGAATTAAGAAGTTGGATTAAAAACATATTTTCAGAGGTTTTATCTTTAAAGGAATGTTTAAAAATGTAAGTTGTCTCTTAAACAACTGTGGTCTGCACAGTGACATATTGTCTAGAGCCCTTCAATCAATATTGAATAAGGAAAGTGGAAGCGGAGCTAAATATGTCCCAATGATCTTACTGATTTTAGTTTTGACGTGATATAAGATTAAAACTTTAAGACTTCCTAACTCTGATTGTTAAGAGACTGTTTCCCACATTCTCTGTTTATTGGAATATTTAAAATGGCACTAAGAGTTCATTTAAATATGAATATTATACAGTTATCTTTTAATGTGTTATTGTTCAGAACATCTCTGAAAAAGTACTTACAGAACAAATGTAAAACTCATTTCTTTCTGATGCGATGGCAGCCATAGTGTGCCAGAATACTCACCACACCAGCTCTCAGTGGGGAGAAGAACAGTGTGATGAAGCCAATTCATAAATAGGGATTATTACAAGGCTATGATTGGTAAAGGCCAATGAGAAATTTAGCCAGGATGCTTGGGTAACACCACAGGGGGTCAGGACCCAACAGGTCGGTTTTACGTCTCATCCGAAAGACAGCACCTTTCTACGGTACAGTTTCTCTGTCACTATACTGGGGCATTAAGGCCCACACAGACTGCAGGGTGAGCGCTCCCTGCTGGTCCCACTAACACCTCTTCCAGCAGCCTTACTTTACTTACCTTCCTTTTTCCCAGGAGGTCTCCTATCCAGGTACTGACAAGGCTCATACCTGCTTAGCTTCAGTGGGTTGCTAGTTGTGAGTTGCAGGGTGGTATGGTTGCTGGCAATTAGATGAGAACCTAAGGGAATTGTTTTAGCTAATTCATTTTAACTTCCACTGATATTAATAATGTTGACTTCATTCTTCATATATCTTTTGAAAAGGAAAATTCCCTCAGTCCTTTACATCTGAAGACGTCTGGGGACAGATCTCAAATGGCTTCAGTTGGAACATCCACCAAGTAAGAGTTCATTGTTGTTTTACAAAGTCATGTTTTATTTCAGAATCACGTACCTATCTGATAAAATGCAATTAGGGAGAAAGCTTAATTAGGAAAATGTAGGCCTTCTCTTGTTTCTATAGACAAACATTTTTCTATGTTGTCTTAGGAAACCCAGCAGGATTCCCCTGGTGTGCAAGATGTGCCTGAGGACATTTGACCAGCTTCCTGCTCACTTGAAGAGGGCGTGTATGAAGCAAGCCACACCAGAGGAGATCAGGATGGCCTCTCGCCAGGCCAGGAAGGACTTGATGAGTCACCTGAGGAAAGGGCGTGTTGTGGATTACGAGAGCATAGAGCTATTGTTTGACAAGGCAAATAGGAACCTAGCTGTGAGACTGGTGGAGTCCATGGGCTGTTTCGTACGGGGGAGACCTGAAGACAAACCAGCAAGGTGAGAGATTAAATTTTGACATTTCTTCATTGTATTTTCAAAGGCTTTTTTGAAACCGGTTATCTCGGTTAGTATTTTATGTAATGGTACTTTTACAGTTCCAGATGCCCTGAGGAAGCGCCTGCTGTCCAGCAGAAAGAGCTGCCGCAGGCTCCTCCAAAGACTGAGGAGGACGAGGAAGATGAAGGGGAACATGGGAGCTCTGAAGAACTGGAGCAGCAGTAAGACTTTCCTTTCATGTTTCCAGATTGATTAATAATTCCACTGGCTCTCTTACGTATGAAATCATTCTATGATTAGTGTCCTATATCCCTACAGGACCCCAGTAGTTAAGAGTTATCAGCAGGCTCTCCGGAAGAGAGTGGCCCGGGCTGGACTATACAGAAAACACACTCTGGATGCTCCTCTCCTGGCTGGGTTTAAACAGTACCTTATCCAGGACCTGGGTGTGGTAAACTGCTCTCAGGAGGTAGGTATTAAAAACTGGGCAGAGGCTCACAAAGTACATATTTTAACTCATCCGCACAGAATTTACCCATCTGAGATTGTGCCTGTCCTAAAAATAAACCCTAAAAACATTTTTTTTAGATAGACAACGTTTCCAGATTCCTGTTTTTTATGGATCCGTCTAAAGCATCCTTGATGTTTGTGAAGGACATTCCCAAAACGCGCAAATTTTTTTACCAACTGAGGATGACTGGACTGTCTCACCAAACCATTGCTAATTACATCAAAAACATCAACCGGTTCCTGCGCTACATCCTGAATGCCACCAACCTAAGACAGGAGGATCCCAGCCTGGCTAACGTCATCATCATCTTCCAGAGCATCCTGAAGGACATTCAGCAGAAAAACAGCAAGGATGTCTCACAGGAAGTCATCAGAAAGAGGTATTTTCCATTTGGAACTCTGATTCCAGTTGGTTTCCGGTTCCAGTACATGACGGGAATTGACGTTGATGGTACTACTCCTTCTGCCACAGATACAGACAGCTGCAGAGTCCTGGGCCGAGCGCCAGTGACTGCTGGAAGGTGCTGAGGGCTGCAAAGAGAGATGTGGAGCGGATACTGGAGAAGACGCACATTTCTGAAGACATCACCATGCCTGAGCAGCTTCTTGTGCTGTATTACCTGCAGGCCATTCTCCAGCTGAAGCATCTGCAGCACCCATGGGTGGTAAAGAATATGACAGTAAGCATGACAGTCATGCATATTTCAGTTGTTTGGCCAAATTCTAACAATGAAACAATGATCTGACGTTCATAAAGAGACAGAATAACAGTGCTGGTCAGGGCTCATCGCTGTCATTTAGGTGGCGCTCCCGTTACTTAGGGACTTTACAGGGAGACCTGCTGTGCCAGTGATCCTGGACTGAAGCAAGGGTGAGGGAGAAGATGCTCTCAGCTCTGTGTTCAGTCAGAGAGATTGGACAGCGGAAGTGTGAGAGTGGAATTTGATTTCCACCCCAGCTTCTCTTCAGTAACTTCATATGGAACAAGAGTTAGTGAATGGCAAACATCAAGTTCAAACAGCCTCAGCGGCACTAAATCGTAATCATTCTTGATGACACCGCCTCGTGTTATATGTAAGCCCCTTCTCTCTTTCCCATTTATCTCTCTTCCACCTCTCGGCACCTCTCTTCCACACCATCCCCTACTTGTGAGTCCTCATTGGGATCCCAGCCGCCTCGCCCTACAGAACCTTAGCACCCAGCCAAGTGGGTCAGACTGACTGATTGAAACACTCAACACTCTCCATACACTTCATTGCTGGGTGCTGCTGTTGCTACTGTAAAATGATCATTGGCAGTTTTGAATCAGATATTATTTATTGAATTGCTTGTGATTTCAGGTCCAGGAATGGATGCAGAGAAAGAATTTTGTGTCACAAAGAGGACGAAAACTGGCGATAATAGCAGTGACAAAGCACACAACCTCCTCACAGCAGCTGGCATGCTTTGCCCTGAATGAAGAAGAGGAACATGTAAGTCAAAGTTACGTTGATATACTCTCTCCAGTTCATTGCCAACATCTGTCTTCGGCATTCAACAATAGTTGAAAAGTACAATAACTGCATTTTGTCTGTTTTTTCAGATGTTTCACCTTTACTTCACTAAACTACGCTGTACTGCCACTGACAGCATCTGTGGAACAGAGACTGAACATTTTTTCATTTCTTCTGTGGGGGAGCCAATTTATAGTCCTTCCAATGACCTGCGAAGACTGCATGAGAAGTAAACCAAATCACAAAGTTGTTTTAATGTATTAATTGAACTGTCTGTGGCTTGGAAACAATCATACACTGTGTGTATGTGTTTGTTTTGTAGATACCACCTCTCACTCATCACCAGCCAGGCTGCCAGGAGTGCATTTGAGACGGCCACAAAGAGGCTCACAGATGCACAGAAGAGCATTGTGGCGGATTATCTGGCCCACTCAGATGGTACTGCAGAGAAACACTATAGGATACTGACACATGACAACATCTGCTCAGCCATTGAAGTCATTGAAGGTGTTGCAGAGGAGGGAGCTCAGTAAGTGTCACCATGTTCTGAATAGACGACAAAATATTCTTGTGTCAAAAACAGCAATTACTTCATGCTTTTGAAACATCAAGAGAGCAATCGCCAGTCAGTGCTGCAGGATGCACATCTGCTGTGTAACTGGAAGAGAAAACACCACTTTCAGTTCTTTTCAGCCAATGTGTTACAGAGATTATTGTGATCTAATATTCGTTTTTACATCAGATCAACACCAAAATCCGCTGTGGCAGCTGCAGGATCTGGAAATCCGAAGATGGATGATGCCACAGCCTTCCAGGAGCTGACACGGGAGTTTCCAGTGTTGTTAGATGGGCAGCTTCCCAGAAAGAAAGAGCGCCTGAGACTGACTGGAAGTCATGACCGACACTGTTACGACAGGTGGAGATCAGATCAGAGGAAGATGAGACTGCAGAACATTATTGGTAAGTTTACGTATCAATTATTTTCACAGAGAAACAGACAAAGAAAGTGAATTTGGAATCAGTTCTGAGGGTTTCTGTTCTGGTTTTCATTCCAGACCATTACGCTAGACGGTTACCAACGGAAGGCCAGGTGACCCGCTATTTTCAAAAGATGAGCTGGACTGCAAATACACCAAAAGCGTCTGAAGTGCTTGAGAAGTGGAAGCCCAACACAGGTGCACAACCAAATGAAAGGCAAATTAAAAAGATGGTAAAGCGTCAAACCTGGAGAGGCCTGACTATCACTGACGATCCAGTGAAGGGGAAGAAGGTTGTGACTTCCAGGCGTTTCCAGAAGGCAGAGGTGGTGTGTGATTACCATGGCGAGGTCATCACAAAGACAGCTGCAGAAGCCCTAATGGCACATATGGCAGAGGGAGAAATGAGATGTCTTTTCTTTTTTGACGGACCTGCACAAAAAATGTGCATTGATGCTTTTGAAGAACACTGCGCTTGCCACCCGGATAAGGAGACGATCGGAAGGCGGATAAATTCCTCTAAGAAAAAAGATAACATCAGGGCTGTCAGAGAGTCATTCATAATCAACGGACAGCCCGTCATGACAATTCTGTTTATAGCGAAGAGGGACATTGCTGAGGGAGAAGAGCTCCTCTTTGATTACAGAGTTTCGAGGAAATCATTTCAGGGTGAAGGACAGGCTCTAGAGTGGCTGGATAACTGACCAGTTCCCGAAAATACTTTGTAAGTATGTTGAACATATCTTCTTTTAGCTATTAAAGATGGTGTCTTCTTGTGACTTGAAATCCATCTCATTATTGCTTATGTCATTGTTTTGAAGATGACATGTCTCATTCTCCAACAGCTAGGGCACCAGGAGGGGATAAGAGACAGACAAGTAGATATATGAAGCTCAGAAGAGCGTAGAGGCTGATTAGCCACCCCACACAAATATTCCCAAGACAAAACACTACGAGACATCTGTCCAGCTTTTGTTCTTATTGAAAGTTTTGGAATGAAGAGGTCTAATTGTCACCACTTTTGAAAAACTGTTGACTTTATCTGAATGTTTCAAAAGAAACACTCCACTTAAAACACTTAAAAGTTTTCCAATTATTTCATGATGAGTGGAGCAATGCAAAGAATCTTTTTCAGTGTAAGACATCTGCTTTTGGGTCACTTTAAATTGAACAAACTCAAATCTTTTTGAGATGATGTGTTACACTAATTATTGATTTATGAATTTATTGTTTACAGACAGAGGACATATTCATTGTCAGAAGACGGATGATGGCCCAGGATTCCCAGAACGGACACTGGAGTTTCCAGCGGCATTAGATGGGTAGCCGCTTGGGAAGAGACATCGACTGAGACTCACTAGACTTCATGAATGACACCAAGAACAGAGCCTACAAGATGAGTCTAGATAACAATTCCTTAAACCTTTTAGTGAAGATTTCTGAAAAGGCTAAGGACTACAGCAATTATTTTTGGACTACAGAGATATTTTAAAACCTCATTAAGTAGTTAGACATTTGATGAAAAGTGGTTTATCTTTACAAGAATGTTTTAAAACTTTAATTGCAGTTCAATAGATGCCGTAGACCGAATCGACAATGACTGCATTTTATTTTCATTTTAGCCATAAACTGTTGTAAATAGTTTAATTGAAAAAAATATTAATTCAGAACACCCAATCCAGTTGATTTTGAAATTGAGAGGCAATTATTAGCTATAGCGGTTCGTATCTATGACTGAGCTGTGATTTCTGTTTAATAGAGACCTGTCTCTTACACAAAGGAGATTTTTCACTCTAACAGGTGTCACTTCCCAGCAAAGTCTATCACATTCCATAAGGATTTACTGCATTAGAGCAGATAAGCAGCCTCAGTCCACTGCAGCTTTTAAAATATGACAGGTTTCTGAGAATTTCAAAGCAATAGAAAAGTGCAACAAATGGAGTTCTTGAAGTTGTTCTTTCATTGTGCCTTCAACAAAATCATATTAATGTGCTCCTGCTGTTTTGTAGAGTCCGCCTGCCACTCATCTCCAGCCATGTTGCCAGTAGGACACACGAGAAGCCACAAAGCAGCTGACTGAGGTCCCGGAGAACATGCAGGCACAACAGAAGCGCACTGTAATGTTTCAGCAGCCTCTTGGGGAGAGATGGACTGAGACTGATTGCGCTTCATAAACGACACCGTTTGATTTCACCCAGAACAGAGCCCACAAGATGATATGATATGATATGATATGATATGACATGATATGATATGGGCTGGGAGTTTAATGCTGCATCATTGCCATGGATCCAAGAGGGACATTGTGTATGTAGCTATCGTTTAGTGGGATTTTGCTGGTCTACAGAGATCTGAGTACAGTACAGTACAAGTACTGACATGTACAAGACATGATGGATGGATTAATACCCTTATTCATTTATTCCTTTTTTTAATTGTATAATGCTAACATGCCCAAAGGGGTTGGGCAGCCTAGGGGTTGACCTTGGACCCCTAGAGGTTTTTTTTCTCCTTACTAAGGAGTTTTTGGTTCCTCTCTTCCAGTGTCTTCTGGTCTTTTCTGTTTTGTATTCACAACATGTATGGTCACTTGCTTTGTTAAGCGCCTTGGGCAATCTTGTTGTGAAAGGCACTATATAAAAATAAATGTATTTGAATTGAAGATGAGACGAGAGAACAATTCCTTAATCCTTTTAGTGAAGTTTTCTGAATAGCTTAAGGACTAAATCATTTCTTAGCCATTTTATAACAGAATTAAGAAGTTGGATTAAAAACATATTTTCAGAGGTTTTATCTTTAAAGGAATGTTTAAAAATGTAAGTTGTCTCTTAAACAAAGGTCACTATTTGCTCATCGGAACAAGTGTCTCCAGATAATCAGCTCAGCAACCTAAAACAATTGATGATTGTAAATATGACAAGATTGTCGTAATGTAAAAGCTATAGTAAATGTAAAGTATAGAGTTGTTGAATTCTTTTGTTTTTGTCTTCAACACAATCATATGCAGATGTTATCATTTATGTTAATATGCAGATGTTATCATTTATGTTACTTTTTTGTAGCAGCCGCCTGCCAGTCAAGATGCCAGGAAGTACATGGTATGATCCACAAGGGCTTAATGATGCAGAGAAGAGCATAAGGGAAAAAGAAAACAAGACATTTATCTATTAACACAGAAGATGGGTAATGGGAACAGCACTTCAAGACCAGACACTGGAGGTTAAATTGAAGTTTTAGAAGTGATTCTTTGTGTTTGGCTTCAACACAGTAATATGCTCACATTATTAATTTTTACATAACACCTGATATTCATTACAGGCCAGGGTTCCCAGGAGGACACACAACACAGCCAAAATGTGACAAGCTGAAGTACAGCAGACCATAGGGGAAGAACTCTTGCCTACATTTATGTTTCCACATCTACATCATTTTAAAAACTCCTTGGAAACTGGATTCCCAAGATGAAGATTTAACTTCAACAATGACATTATTAACCTTAAAAAAGTCCTAAAACTAGAGGGGTCTACATCTTACTAAGAATTCCCTGTGGAAGGGAGGAGATGATATGGTCAGTTCCCAGTGGTGGCACAAGGGTGAAGTGGTGTGCAATGACCATGATGACATTCTGGCAGTGCTGGCTCAGTTCGAAATCAGAAAGCTTTTCCTTTTCACCTGTCATCCCAAAAAGGACACCTTTGGAAGAAGAAGAAATCAATCGAGCAGAATAAACAATATTGAAAAAACAACGGTGAAAATCCGTAAGGCTGCAGGGCCTGATGGGATACCACCCCACATCCTCAGGACATGTGCAGCCCAGTTGACCACAGTGTTTACAGACATATTTAACTCCTCCCTGTCACAATCCATTGTCCCCACATGCTTAAAAAAAACACTATTGTTCCACTCCCCAAAAAGGCAAAAGTGATGTGCCTGAATGATTACTGCCCAGTTGCATTAACATCTGTGGTGATGAAATGTCTGAAGAAGCGGGTGTAGCCACACAACAACTCCATCACAGAGTCCCTGGACCTCTTGCGGTTTGCCTACCAGAACAACAGATCAGTGGATTGGTGATGTCCCCCTGGCTCTACATACAGCCTTGGAACACCTGGACACTAAGGACTCATATGTGAGAATGCTGTTTGTGGACTACAGTTCAGCATTCAATTCCATCATACCCAGCCAACTGGTGACAAAGCTCAGGGGACTAGGTCTGTGCAACTCTGTCTGCAACTGGTTGCTGGACTTCTTAATCAAGAGACCACAGGTGGTGCGGCTATGTAATAAAACATCAACACCACACTCCCTGAGTACTGGAACACCACAAGGTTGTTCTCCCTGTTCACTCACGACTGCACAGCAAGACACAGCAACAACCGCATCATTAAATTTGCAGATGACACCACTACAATAGGCCTGAACGATGATGGGTCCGCTTACAGGGACGAAGTCGTACAGCTGCATAGGTGTTGTCATAGCAATAGCCTGGACTTGAACGTAAATAAAACAAAAGAGCTAATAGTGGACTTTTGGAGACACAGGCCACACACTCACAGCCCACTCAGTATTGATGGAACAGAAGTGGAAACAGTCACCAACTTTAGGTGTTTGGGAATTCACATTTCTAATGATCTAACCTGGACTGTGCACACGGACTCTATCTTGAAGAAGGCTCAGCAGCGCCTCTATTTCCTGAGGTGCCTCAAACGATGGGGGATGCCAGTACCTGTATTGGTGAACTTCTACCGCTGCACCATCGAGAGCATCCTCACCAACGGTATCACCGTGTGGTACGGCAACACCTCTTTTCGAAAAAGACAGGCACTGCAGAAAATGGTAAATGTGTCCCAGAAGATCATCGGCTGTGGTCTCACTGAGATTAAACAGCTCTATGAGGACCGCTGCCGTGATAGAATTCTGGCCATCACAGAGGACAGTCACCACCCTGGGCATGAGCTCTTCACCCCACTGCCCTCAGGCAAGAGATGCAAGAGCATACGGACACTTACCACTAGATACTTCGATAGCTTCGATCCACAAGCAGTGCGATTGGCGAACACATTTGCCCATGCCCCTCGGACCACACCTACACCATCTACCTCAATATGATTTCTTATTTATTGCACATCTTCAGTCATTGTTTACATATCTGCATTGTTTACATTCAAACTGTTTAGTTGTTTACTTGTACATTGTCTACTGTTTGTATATTGTCTTGATGCACTGTCTGCACTTTGTGTTTTTACTCTTGTTTTAAGAATCAAGAGACTTTCTGTAAGAATTCCATTGTACCAGTACATGTACTGGTTACATATGGCAATAAAGTTCAAGTTCAAGTTCAAAGTAGGGGAAAAGTATTAAAGGGAGTGCAGGGCTGATGCTGAGCTGAACCGTGGGGTTGATGCATTTGGCATTTGGTTTTGCGCTTGTAGTATGCACCTTTTGGAGATATGAATGAAAACAAGCCATCCATTTAGTCAATATTCAAAATTATTAGATACATATTTTTATGGAGGTGGACGTGATGCTGAGTTTAAAACTGGGGATACTAGACATTAAATGAAAGCTCTGATTCTCTGCTTTCACGTGCATTCAGTTTCAAGCTTGTAGTATGCAGCAGGTCTCCAAGGTGAACAGCCTCTGGCATGTTAGAACCAAGTAGGTAAGGTAAGTCAGCAAGTCAGATCCGTAACTTTGGGATAAGGATTAGCTCTAAGGGCTGGATCGGTCGGGTTGGTTTGGGAAGCAGGGCTGGGCGCGAGTCTTAGCTGGACGAGGCGCCGTGTGCCGCAGCCCCCCTCCCCTCGTCGCGGAGGGAGGGCGGGGGGAAGGCCGGGGTGCCAAGCCGTCGGCTGCGGTGGCGAATCTGGACGCACGCCAGGCCCTTCCCACGGATCTGCCCAGCTGTGGCGCGTGTCGGTCAACCCCCTCCCACCCAGGGGTCTTTTATCTTACAGATTGTGTTTGAGGCTTGCTGTTTATGAAGCCTTCTGCCTTTGGCTCTACTTCATAGTATGTTTGCCACACAAATCTGTGCTTCTTCCCATGTTTTTCCTCATATCACTCATGTAACTCATCTGTTTCTTTCTACTTATTTTTAATCAGTTCCGAGTCAATTGGGTCATTATTCTTCATATGGTCTTCTGGACATTGTAATTTTCTCTCCAATCTTCCATATTTCTTCTGAGTAGTAGTGTTACCTATTAACCCGGTGGAAAGCTGTGAAGAAAGATACAAGATGTGAAGAAGGGGTTAACTGAGTCCTTTCTGCACAAGGACTGGACTTCTAATCAACAGGCTGGTGTTTATGGCAGGAAAGGGAGATAAGTGATAAGGATTCCAGATGCCAGCTAGGAAACCCCAGGGAGGGTAATCTAAAACCCTGACCATTTGGCCAGAGTTTGTAAACTGGTCAAACACCGTGACCTCCCCCCTTTACCATAATAATGAGCCACATCAGAAGCGGCAAGGAAGGGCTGTATAAACTAAAAGTTTGTACCGGCACTTTGAACAATACTTCGGTTTTGCTGTTCCTTGAGGGAACAGGACTTTGGTTTTATTGTTCCTTGCATGCAATAAACTCTGCAACAGCCAATACCTGATCAATATGGACAGAATATTTCAATATCATAGCTTGCCTTGCCATCTACTCATGTACTGCCCTGCTGGTAGTTTTTCTCACTAAAATAACTTTCTTTGGTTTCACAGCTTCAGGCATGAACTGGAACATATCCTTCAGCTCCTCAATATAGGTCTTGACATTACAACTAGGTATTGTCAGATCAAACATTTCTTTGTCTTTTGAGGTTAAATCCGCTGTCTTACCTGCAAAAAGGACCAAGAACATGATGGATACACCTGAGCGTCCTGTATAGGGTTCTTTCTGATCTACTCGGAGATCTTGCCCTAGAGATTCTCTGTGCCCAGGCTTCCTGAATGCCCTTGTTCCCTTGGTCCCTACCTGAGACACACATGCCCTGCTCGAGATCTCTGATTTCTTGCAGGGCAGAGTCTTGTTCCTTGATCAGTATTTCTCTTTGTTCAGTTATTCGTTAGTCTTGTTGTGTAAACTTTCCAGTTTGATTTCCTGTTCATGCAAGCTTACCTGTATCTCTTTTCTGGCCTCGTCCATGACAGAGGGTCTTCTATTTTCTATTTTCACTAATGCTTCTTTGAGTAGTTTCTTTTTCTGTTCATTTTCCATTTTCTTTCCACTGATTATGCCCAATATTTCAAATTGCTCTTTTTTATATTCCTCCAGCTTACTCTTCTTCTGAGCGTCTGAGCTTTTGACAACCAGGCCAGTGTCAATTCAAATTTATCTAGAGCAGTTTAAAGCTAAACTGGATAAGACCCGTACCCTTCCTTTTTAAACGAGGAAATTGCCTTGGCTAGGATTTCTGCGTGGGTGTTTTCAATCTGTAATCTAAAGTCAGACTTCTTAGTACTGTCCCAGTAACCAGGATTGTCGCAATGAGAGATCCTAATTATAAACCACTGAACTTCAGATTATCTGGCAACCATTTCTATTTTTCAGGGAACAAAAGACTCTTTTTGGAATTTTACCTTTGAACACACTTTACTACAGTTCAATGACAACTATCTCTCCACAGTAGCATAAAAGGTAACCCTTACTTACTTATAGTGTAGCTTTAGAGAGCAGGGGCTGCTGGGTTGATTGTTTTTCTACATACAGAACAGCAGGGAAGCATCTTGGCTTTCCTGTAACCTCTACACTGAAATCCTGTGCCAACCATCTTGCTACTGTCTTAGAGAGATTTTCAATTTATCCCTGAAGCACAAGAAGAAGTTTGAAGGGTCACAGGAAGCAATGGCCCTCTTTTACGGATCTGTCATTGAGAGTGTTGTGCTGTTTCCCATCACTGTGTGAGATGGCAACACTTCTGCCCAGGACACGGAACAGGTAGAGAGGGCAGTGTATATCGCCTCTAAAACTCCCCTTCCCTTTGTGGATTCATTCTCCATCTCTAGACTGAAACACAAAGCTCTAAAGATGCTCGCCGGCTGCTTCCACCCTGCCCAGCCTTTGTTTACCTTTCTCCTCTCTGGTAGTGCTTAGGTCTGTTAAAATAAGGTGCACAGCTTCTGTAACAGCACCTGCCCAGAGGCTTTGAGATGTGTGAATACAGTTATATAATGTAGGTTAAATGAATACATTATTACTGGAGTATGTAAGGACAGTATATGATGTGGGAATGTTATTATTGGTTTTATGTTTGTACTGTCCTATATTGTACTGATGTCTTTTGCTTGCATGAGCTGACCAAACCAGACTCGATGCAAAATTCAGGAAGTTGTTATGGAAATAGAAGTGTTGAACTTGAGAAACTGTACAGCAACACAGTACAAGCAACAACACAGACTTAGCATAAAATTACATGAGAAAATATTCAAACAAAAGCCAGTTTCAGTCTATTTTTGTTCCTGAGGAATAAAGCCAGCTGTTGGTTATTTGTTATCAACGAGGCTCTTTAAGGCCTTTACCTTCAATAAAGCCCAAATACCAACAGAAATTTCTCATGTGCCTTGCTGGAGAGCAGGCCCAGTTTTCTCAGCAATGACCCATGACTGAGATTCATGGGTTCTTCCAGGTGTCCCGTATATCATCTGGCCTATGTGTACCATCTGTGGTATTAAAATACACACTCTCAATTTCAGTATTTTTTTGTTTGGTTTCTCTGTTGCTCTAAAGGCAGATAAAGGTGTCAAGTTAGAGGTTGGTTTCAGCAGTTTCACTTCCTGCACAGACTGATGGGTCTGATTCTCATGCTAAGTGGACAGTTAATCAAGTTCACAGAGAAACATTCAGAGTCAAGATGTTACAGCCTCCCTCTCGTTTGTCTATGAGGGTCTGGGTGTGTCCTGAGAGAGACCCCTGCTGTTCCCAGACTGGGCTGCAGAGAGGCAATTAACTCTCTCTAACAAATCTCATATTTTGCAGAGAAGATAAAAACAGTCATCCGCCTGCTCCAAAGCGTGTCGTTCTCCCTAAAAAAACCTCCTGGAGACACTTAATCATATTTCAGGTCTTCTCCCACAGCAATCTCTTTTGGCAAGGAACAGTAATGTCATGAAGTCCTGTTCATCGACCACAAAAGCCTGCCTCACTGGTCTAAGGTTGACTCTTTAATTTATTTGTCTTCCAAACGTGTCTTTATCTGGATGACAGGTGCAGAGATTCTTGTGATTCCTGTGCCAGCTATGTCTTTAGGACTGTGCTGTTTTCTTTGTTATGACTTCTCCATGGTAAGCACACACAACCTCTCCCTTTACAGGATCATTGTTGATTAGAAGACATCTCCAGATTCAAAGTGTTTGAAAAACCAATGAATAAAACCTTTCTCCCCAACTTAACGTAAATGGTTTCTACAATAAAACCATTGGTTGAACCGATAAAAAAAATCTTTTTCTCATTTTAGTTAACAATGACGAAATGCTAGCGAATAAAATCCACAGTGACCGTGATGAAGACTAAATTGCTTTGCATTTTTATTTGAGTGAATTAGGATGAGTCAAAATGACCTGTTTGACTAAAACTCAAACGGAAATTAATTTCATCACATTAAGTTGGCAGTTTGCGCATTTACTTTCTGTCTGGCCAACAGCAGGCTGGCTGTGTTGGGAATAATCCCAGAGCTGTGCAGTGCCTCAGGGCTACTGCTGTGTGAGAATCTCCAGTATCGGGGTATGCTGTTCTCTCTCCTCTTCTCCCTTGTTGAGTTGTAGTTCTTTCCATTCGGTCTGCTCCACACCCCACGTCATGAATCCCTATTGTGTGTTAACTGATTGCTACGCAGATAGACAATGAGATGTGTACACTGTTAATTAGATTAAAGATTCAAATCAGAGCACCTTGATTCGAGAAAATAAAAGGCAAGGAGACAAAAGAAATGCCTGTGGTTCTTCATGCTTTCAGCTGGAAGAAAAAGATTTGGAGCCTGAGATACTTCATATACGACGAGCAAACCAAGAAAAACTCTTGTAAAATATTACTGAAGATAAAGAAACAGAATGTGGCTAACATTATAAGTTGAAAAACGTCAACAAATCTGAAGGGGCATAAGAAGCACAGAATCCAGACACTTTTGCACCAAAACAGTTTACATTGTAGCAAGACAACAAATTAAACATTCAGAATTAAGCAAGAATGAAAATATTTTAGTTTTATTCATTTTCATTCATTCATTTATTCATTTCATTTTATGTCTGGGTTAGATTTTAATGTGTAAGATGTTAATTAAAATGTGAGAGCTGGTTGAACACACCATGAGTGCTACATTTCAGCTTCATAATGGCGCTCTGTCAGAAATGTGATTTTTGTTCATATGTTATTTATAAATTGTTGAAGGGAGTCTATGAAATTAATTTTGTGTACTGTACATTTCACGTTATGTAATAGTCATCAGAAAAGACTTTTCTTTGTGTTTAGTCTATTTACTGTATATAGCTGGGTATTCAGCTAACCAAGAAAATATTATTGTGGCACCAACATCTTACAGCGTGTTCCTCCATTCCGTCTTATTTCTTCAGAAGAGTGTAGGTGGAGTGGAAGCGCTGAGACACACTGAAGCACAGTCTGTCACTGTTAGCATGATGTATATAAGATGATATTCTTATTTTTTCAGAAGAGTGTGTGTTAGCATGATGTATATAATGACTGAGATTCTCCATATATGTAATATGTCACCATGTACCTTCTTCCAAGTCTCATGTAGATCACAGCTCTTGCTCACACAGGTTTATTAAAATATTCACACCTGCTCACACCTGAAGAAGGCTTCACAGACGAAATAATGTGTTTTCTCTCTTCTCTTTTCAGCATGGAATAAACCTATTACTTGTTCCTTTATTAAAATACTCTCATTATTGTTTTAGTTTTGTTTTCACCGTGGCGCTAAAGACAGATAAATGTGTCTCGTGGAATCTAATTTCAGGTTGGAGGTTAGTTTCAGTAGTTTCCCTTCCTGCACAGACTGATGGGGCTGATTGACATGCTAAGTGGACAGTTAATCAAGTCCACAGAGAGACATTCAGAGTCAGGATGTTATAGCCTCCATCTCCTGTGTCTGTGAGGGTCTGGGTGTAACCTGAGACAGACACCTGCTGCTCTCAGACTGGGGGACAGAGAGGCAGTTAATTCTCTCTGTAAAATCTCCAATTTAACTAGAGATCATTAAAATATTCCTTTGCACTCTTACTTCTTCCTACATTTTTTTGGTAATTGGGTAATTGGACTGTTCCCAAAGATGGGTTGGTTGGTAGTACAAATTACTACTGGGAAGAACACAATTTATGATGTCTTAACATTAAGATTGTTCTTTTCTTTCTTGTAGGATTAAGAATAATTATGTTTTGTCGTTCAGAACGTCTCTGTTCTGTAAGTTTTGAGTGTAGTGAGTAAAACTCTTCCCGCTGTATTGACTGTACAACCATATGGGAACCACACAATGAAGGGCATCAGGACCAGGCAATAACAGCACTTCTAAATTAATTGTATTTAAGAGAAATATACAAATATAATCCTTTTCTAGTGATGTGTGCTAATATGAAAGCCATTATTTTCCATGACCTGGTTAGTTGATCTGGTTAGTTAGATTGAATAAAAGGCTGGGCTTGGAGGAGGGGAGGAGACTGCGGGGGTGGAGCAGCCGAACGGATTTCTTTTGATAAGCCACATCTCTCTACTCACTAGAGACACCAATTCCATTTGAGACACAAGTCACTGGATGAGCTCTTCGGCATTTCTACTGTTGGCTGCATTTTCGATTTCTCCTCTATTTTAGCGGTAGAAAAAACCCGAAGATCTGGATTTTCTATCATTAACATCTGAGTTCAGCTTCTGCAATCAATATTGCCGACAAAAGGTAAGAAATCGTATTTAAACATCATATATGCTTATACAGGCCAACGACACTACTACCATCTTAACAAGTAATTTATGTGGGTTAATGGTGACGAAGGCCAATCTAAAATCCAAACAAAGCAAGGAGCAGAAATATGGTTCTTCCAAGTGCTGGGGTGTCAAGTGGAGAGCCAGGTTAAGAGCATCCTCAGCAGACCTGATGGCCTGAGAGGCAGACCGGTAAGGATCCAACAGGGGAGATGGGCACAGCTGGAGGTGCTTAAGCACCAGATGCTCAAAGCCATTCATAGCCTTCGAGCTCAGAGCAGTTGGTCTGGCCTGTAGCCATTAGGGCATGATTTTTTTGAAGATTCGGGACCAGGAATTAGAGTGGACACTCTGAAACTGTGAAGTATCATCAAATCCGGTGAACACAGGAGCTACAGATGCAGCCATTCAAAATGCGCGGGCGATACCGCATTATTTTCCGGTATGCTGTACGCAGTCTACCGCAAGTTACCAGTAAATACCGCAAGTTACCGGTAAATACCGCTAGCAAAATAATAGTATCCGGAATTTCCGCAAGGTGGAGCTAATAAAGCTCAACCTCTCATGTTTGAGCTGTAGCCATCAAAGTCTTTAACGAAGATATTAATAATAGTATTAATAATAAATGACCTTGGACAAGCTGTAAACTCAAAGTATTGCCCTGGTCCACATTCTTTTTTTCATTGACCGTCTTTGTAAAAGTAACACCACAGCATTTCGCAATCACGCATTTTTTTCCAATCATGCAAAGTACAGTAATTTTTGAGAATCGATTCACCATGCCTTACACATGCTCATAAAAGAGATTGATTTAGGAACATAAACATATTACCGTATGCAAACTGTACTGTATACAGTATGTATATGTATATTTAATGTCTTAACTGTGCCCGTTTAAGTATTGACTATTCATATCTAATTTTACCACTGAAGGGAAATCTTAGTAGCTGAGCATAAAAAGAATAGGAGCATACTGCAACGCGTGTGAAGGCCATAAACGATATTAATTTTGGAACATAAACATACAGTATATGGCTGGTCTCGGTACTTTAAAGAAAAAAATACACACCAGTATTCCATAATGAAACATGGTTTCATTATGACCAGAATCTGTCTTGAGATATTTTTAACTTGATTTACAGTATTTGAGAGGTATGTCTTAACACCGATACTACAGTGCTTAAGTACTGCTCACGTATATGTTTCTAGGTTTATATTATGCATTTCATACGGTCAAATTACTTTTGAGCAACTAATAAGAAGCGCGAAACGGTATGCGTTTTAGTTTCGTTTCGTGCTGGGACTGTGCTGTTAGTTTCCTGACTCCCATGTCACATGGTCTGTGATTGAAACCCGTAATACCGGTTTAATTCGTCACAGCCAGCACTCCGGTTGTAAAGTAGAAGCAGGCGAGATTTCCAGCGAAAAACACCTCCCCCTTCTTCAGGTGTGAGGGTCTTCTGCTCAGAATGAAACGCTAAAATGTAATGTAGGCTCTGAATGGGTTCAATTGTGATTTGGGCTTGATTAAGGTCGCTGCCTTTCATCTAAAACCCTACTTGAATCCTTCTAAACTAAAAATCAGTGTTTGTGAGTTCTAAATAAAGAGGTATCCAGGTAACAGTGAAACGGGCGGACAGTCTGGGGAGATCGCCCGTTTTCCATGTAAATAGTTCCCTGGTTCCGCACCCCTTGGTGTTTCTCTCGCTCTCTCTCGGGTCACCTGATCATTAGCTCGAAAGATTTGAGTGCTTTGTGTATATTCTAATGGTAGTGGGGGCAGGGTGTGTGGGAACAGGTTTGGTTGAAATTGCATTGGAGATCTATGTTCTTCACACCTGAAACATTTTCTCTGAAAGCATTTTCTTCGCAGTTTAACCGATCTTGTTACAGCATGTTACAGTTTACTATTATTAACCATATTAATTTTAAGTGCTTAATGTAAAATCTTGTAAAAATATATTTTCATTGTTCAAATATACATTAAGTCTGACTATCATATAATAAGTTAAATACAAAACTAAAGAAAAAATAGGGTTAAATATAATTCAAAATATTTTGCTAACAATGTTAACTGTTTATGAATAATAAAATGTATTAGCTAAGGAGTAGGATGGCACAGTTGTTAGTATGTTTTTTGTTTTGTTTCTTTTTCATAAATACAACAGTAGTACCTGATGTCTCAGTGGCTTTCAAAATTAAATTATGCATGCAAACCTGTGAACTAGAAAGATAACTAAGATACCCATCCATTTATAATGGTGGCAAAGTGGTTAGCATTGCTATCTTGCAGCACTGGGGTCCTAGGTTCAATTCCTGCCATCCTGTGTGTGTGGGGTTTACATGTTCTCTCTGGGTTACATGGTTTTTCTCCATATGTGTGATATGACTCCCTCTCGCACTCCAAAACATACTGGTAAGTTAATTGGTTTATGGGAAAACTGGCCCTGGTGTGTGTGTGTTTGTGTCTGTCTGTCCTGTGATGGACTGGCGCTATGTCCAGGGTGTATTCTGCCTTGTGTCCGTTGCTTACTGGGATAGGCTCCAAATCCTCTGTACTGGATAAAGAGATTAGAAATGGAAGTAAAGGCACTGTGTGGATGGAACTATACACAGTGTTAGAAACCCACTATGAAATGGCAGCATCTCACTGAGAATAAAATATTTTATACTGCTGGCTTAAGGAAACAGCCTTTCCACCTCTCTTGCACATCAGTATCCATACCTAGTTATTTAAACAACTTGCCTCTAATTATAAACATCTTAATATGCTGGCTCTGTGGATCCACATCAGCTATGTTTGCCCATTCCTTCAATTCATGTGCATCCAACACACAGTTCAATGCCAGCAACTACACATAATCTAAAATACAATCCTTATTTCAGTATCTATGTAAACATATAGTCTGTTAACTTCATCATCTTCATCAAAAGTATGCCTAACCCCATTAGGAAGTGTTCTTGTTATAAGTGTATTCCTCAGCTTTCCCCAAACTATCTTCTTCTTGCCAACATCTCTAGTCTTTTATCCTGCAATAACTCAGCCAACACTTAAATCTCCAAAAGCTGCTTGTGTTAATTTCTTTAAATCACAAATATCATGTGTAAATACTGGCCATGTAATACTCTGCATTGTGGAATAATAGTTTATTTTAAAGGGAACTAGAGAAACTAAGAACTAGAGAAATCTAGTTTTTTTCTAGAATTAATAAATGCACATCCTGTTCACTGGGGAAATTAAATCCACACTAAGCAATCTTCAATATGTTCAGAATATGACAGCAAGAATCCTATCAGGGATGCATTACACCTGTTTTCAAGTCCTTGCACTGGTTACCTATCAGATTTTGAGTCAACTTCAAAATCCTTATCCTCCTTATATACTGTCCTACAACTGTTATTATTGATCTCCGAATTATTGTACTTGACATGACTTCATTCAGCCTTTCCTGAACGTCTATGACAGGCAGAGAGAGTGCTGTTTCTGGTGCGATCTTTTACAGCTGACATTTCACTGTTTTAAACGAACAAGAAATTAGATTGCTCATAAATCACTTATTCTATATAAACACAGCGTAATTGCCCTCCGAAAATCTTCTTTTTCTTGTTCGTTTTAGAGACCTTGATTGAAACTGATTTTAGATGTCAGAAAGGATTAATTTTCTCTGTATTTCCTACATTGCTTTGTCGAGATTTTAACTTTATATCTAACTTTATATCTAGGCTCAGATTTCAACTATAAATCGTACAGTAATTAATAGCAGTAAATACTGATGTTTATACATAAAAAAGTCATGCCTTGGAGTATAGACCCCCAAAGGAATGCCATAGACTCAAACTGCAAAATAAACACATACAGAAAGAAAGTATTTGTATTGTAATTGCAAATCCTGGTACTGTATGAGTGATTGGTATGACTTTCCTCATTACAAATCTCTTATTAGAATTTAAATTTCTCTGTAACTCCAGGTCAGAACAGAGAAAATGTAACTGCCTTAAGGAGTTTACGATTATGAAAAATAGAAGGATAAGCATGATACGTATGTCTTCTGTCATGTTACTGAGCACCAAATCTTATTGAGAATATGAATCCATTTAAGGTTTATACCATTAAAGTAACGGTTTATTCCATGCTGAAAATGTTTGTACCAGACTTTTTTGAGGCCTGTTTAATTGTGTCTGAAGTCTGATGTTGTAAATTTTATTGTTAAAAAGATCCATGAAAATGTCACTACTAAAGTTAGCTGGTACTGTTGGTACTGTAAGTGGCAAGTAGAGCTCATATTTTAGATTTTGTGTAGTTGCTAGCGTTGAACTGTGTGTTGGATGCACATGAATTGAAGGAATGGGCAAACATAGCTGATAAGGATCCACAGAGCCAGCATATTAAGATGTTTATAATTAGAGGCAATTTGTTTAAATAACTAGGTATGGATACTGATGTGCAAGAGAGGTGGAAAGGCTGTTTCCTTAAGCCAGCAGTATAAAATGTTTTATTCTCAGTGAGATGCTGCCATTTCATAGTGGGTTTCTAACACTGTGTATAGTTCCATCCACACAGTGCCTTTACTTCCATCCATTTCTAATCTCTTTATCCAGTACAGAGGATTTGGAGCCTATCCCAGTAAGCGACGGACACAAGGCAGAATACACCCTGGACATAGCGCCAGTCCATCACAGGACAGACAGACACAAACACACACACACCAAGGCCAGTTTAAATCTAACCTCAGAACCTTTCTTTTCAGAAGACTTAGTGTCTGTATCTGCTTCATTTTCTAATTTTGGTAGCACCTCTAACTGCTTGTCTTTCTTATATGCATTTACTTTGTAATCTGTGGTCCTTTTATCTGTTTTTACATCTACTGTATTGCTTTGAGATGCCACCTTTAATGGTGATATATCAAATAAAGTTTTTTATTATTGTTATAGGGAAACATGATCAGATTGTCCCTGGTTCAGAAAAAAAGATCTAAAGTATACTAGTTTGTCACTCTTCTAATTCCCTTTGCTAAATGACTTTTCATACTAATCTGATCAATCTAACTGCCAGTTTTCTGTGCTTTCTCTATCCTGCTAGATTTGCAATTATTCTGAAAATTTTCATCTTGAAATAACTCATTTCTAAATACCTTTTTCACTGTTAACATCTTGCAGCAACTCTGCGACAAAATATACACTCTGACAGTTCATCCTGCTACCAACATTAAATAGAACAAATCTTAAGATTTCTATATTTATGTCTTTATTTAGTGGTTTCATTAGTGACAAAGGCTAAACTTTCTTGGAAAAATGTCTTTTATGTGTTGTGGAAAAAACTGACTTGCTTTAACAAAATATGTTTACAAATCCTTTCACCTGGCATTTTCGTAGTTAGAAATTATGGAACGCTCTGTTAAAAGCAAGGGAGTTTTTATGTCCGTTGCAGTTCTTTTGAATATAACATGAATATATATCGTTATTAATTTCTTGAGATACGCGATTCCATATTATATTCCCTTTTAATCAAATTCTAAAAGTATGCTTGTTGACTCCGGTATCGTGTTAGTTAAAGACTTCGATGCTTAAAATGTTTAGGGAGAAATGGAATACTGGTGTGTATTTTTTTCTTTAAAGTACCAAGACCAGCCATATACTGTATGTTTATGTTCCAAAATTAATATCGTTTATGGCCTTCACACGCGTTGCAGTATGCTCCTATTCTTTTTATGCTCAGGCACTAAGTAAAAGGAGATGCTTCATATTGCTTGACTAATTTTAAAAACTAAGTTAGAAATGCAGACGCTCCCTCGGTGCGCTGCTCTGGTGCGCCGGCTCTTACACAGTGCCTGTCTGCCGTAAGCGTTACAATATACATACCCAACACTGCTTGTACCCATCTGTCATGCAAATAAAACACCTTGAATTGAATTGAATTGAGGGGAGAAGGGGGGGATACTAAAGCCAATACTGGCTCAATGGGCTTTGACGTGCTAATGCGTTGGTTTAACAGTCCGGGTGTGGCAGGCTTCCAATGTCAACTCGACTCGATTGGAAGACAATGAACGTATTTTAGCCCTAAATGAATTAATAGCAAACATGGTTTACATAAAATACATTTTTCCAAGAAAGTTTATAATAATACGATCTATAGTTGAAATCTGAGCCTACTTTAAAAATAAAGGAAAAGCATTTTCAGAGAGCAATCACGCTGTGTTTATGTAGAAAAAGCGATTAGGTTTATGAGCAATCTAATTACCTAATCGCTTAAAACGCTATATAAAATAAAGTTTATTTAGAGATGAATGATCAATGTGGTAGTTTAAATAATGTGAGTCAGGAAACTAACACAGCGCCACCGGATTTAATAACGCAATAAAAACGCTATAAAATAATGTGACACAGTACAGCACAGTACAATAATACTGACCATGACTTTAGAAGCATAAATTACCTTACACTCAATTTAAACACAAGCTGTCTTTCTGTATGAACCTCTAAGCTGGTTCATACAGAAAATGTAGAAATGCATTAGCCTGATTATGATTAAAAACACATAATTAAACACGCGTTTGCGATTTAAATCAGAACACGATTTAAATCAATATAAATGTTTATATTGTAACGCATACTGTCCAGCCTCCATTTCTCTATAAAAATTTACTGTTGCACACACACACACAATAGAAGCAGGAACCGCTGTCAGAAGGGAAGATATGTTCAAAATATCGCAAATATCGATCATGTTGCGATATTTTGAAATATAAAAGTCAACTGATTGTCCATAATATCGCTTACCTATTTTTTCGAAGAAATGTTTGTTAAAATAAAAGTTCAGCACCAGTTGGATTCGAACACACAACCTGCCAGTTGGTAGTCACGCACCTAGACCAGTAGGCTACAAGAGAGCTCGCATGATCAGGCAGGCGAAACAGCCCTACACAGCCCTGCCGCAGTACACGGATATAATCATACCGTTATTAAATTCTTTAGATACGCGATTCCATATTATATTCCCTTTTAATCAAATTCTAAAAGTATGCTTGTTGACTCCAGTATCACATTAGTTAAAGACTTCGAAGCTTACAATGTTTAGGGAGAAATGGAATACCGGTGTGTATTTTTTTCTTTAAAGTACCAAGACCAGCTATATACTGTATGTTTACGTTCCAAAATTAATATTGTTTATGGCCTTCACACGCGTTACAGTATGCTCCTATTCTTTTTATGCTCAGCTACTAAGATTTCCCTTCAGTGGTAAAATTCAATATCTACAACGGGCACAGTAAAGACGTTTACAGTAAGTCTTTCTACGACAGACCAACGGACCACGAGTGCCCCTGTCGGTCAACCAATCACGCACCGCGGTATCCCGTGTCATCATACCTGCGGTATCTGTACCGCGGTGTCTGTACCGCGCACTTTGAATGGCTGCATCTGTAGGTGGTCTGCACAGTGACATATTGTCTAGAGCCCTTCAATCAAGTTTCTCAAAGAGCGCATCAAACTGATTACATTTACCTGGGAGGCTGGAGCCTTTGACCAGTTTTTTGTTTCATAGTTGGTCATTTTTTTCTTTTTCTCCAGTCTGATTTCTGCTTGTTTTCATCCAATTGCTCTTCCAGCTTTGTAATGTGGCTTCTCTTTGCTTTCTTCACTGCTGAGCACAGTTCACACTTGTCAGAGATATATTCAGTTCAGTCAGCCATGATAAAAGACCTGTCCTCAATTCTTTTGAGAACCTAGGATTCTTATTGCCATATATCTTAACTGTTTTGTGGGTATGCATACATCTTCACAGAAGCTCATGGAAGATATAACAGTGTCAGTATATTGAATAAGGAAAGTGGACAGTTAATCAAGTCCACAGAGAGACATTCAGAGTCAGGATGTCAGGAGTCAGCCTCCATCTCCTGTGTCTGTGAGGGTCTGGGTGTAACCTGAGACAGACACCTGCTGTTCTCAGACTGGGGGACAGATAGGCAGTTAATTCTCTCTGTAAAATCTCCAATTTAACTAGAGGTCATTTAAATATTCCTTTGCACTCTTACTTCTTCCTACATTTTTTTGGTAATTGGGTAATTGGACTGTGGGTATGCATACATCTTCACAGAAGCTTATGGAAAATATAACAGTGTCAGTATATTGAATAAGGAAAGTGGAAGCGGAGCTAAATATGTCCCAATGATCTTACTGATTTTAGTTTTGACGTGATATAAGATTAAAACTTTAAGACTTCCTAACTCTGATTGTTAAGAGACTGTTTCCCACATTCTCTGTTTATTGGAATATTTAAAATGGCACTAAGAGTTCATTTAAATATGAATATTATACAGTTATCTTTTAATGTGTTATTGTTCAGAACATCTCTGAAAAAGTACTTACAGAACAAATGTAAAACTCATTTCTTTCTGATGCGATGGCAGCCATAGTGTGCCAGAATACTCACCACACCAGCTCTCAGTGGGGAGAAGAACAGTGTGATGAAGCCAATTCATAAATAGGGATTATTACAAGGCCATGATTGGTAAAGGCCAATGAGAAATTTAGCCAGGATGCTTGGGTAACACCACAGGGGGTCAGGACCCAACAGGTCGGTTTTACATCTCATCCGAAAGACAGCACCTTTCTACGGTACAGTTTCTCTATCACTATACTGGGGCATTAAGACCCACACAGACTGCAGGGTGAGCGCTCCCTGCTGGTCCCACTAACACCTCTTCCAGCAGCCTTACTTTACTTACCTTTCTTTTTCCCAGGAAGTCTCCCATCCAGGTACTGACAAGGCTCACACCTGCTTAGCTTCAGTGGGTTGCTAGTTGTGAGTTGCAGGGTGGTATGGTTGCTGGCAATTAGATGAGAACCTAAGGGAATTGTTTTAGCTAATTCATTTTGACTTCCCCTGATATTAATAATGTTGACTTCATTCTTCATATATCTTTTGAAAAGGAAAATTCCCTCAGTCCTTTACATCTGAAGACGTCTGGGGACAGATCTCAAATGGCTTCAGTTGGAACATCCACCAAGTAAGAGTTCATTGTTGTTTTATTTCAGAATCACGTACCTATCTGATAAAATGCAATTAGGGAGAAAGCTTAATTAGGAAAATGTAGGCCTTCTCTTGTTTCTATAGACAAACATTTTTCTATGTTGTCTTAGGAAACCCAGCAGGATTCCCCTGGTGTGCAAGATGTGCCTGAGGACATTTGACCAGCTTCCTGCTCACTTGAAGAGGGCGTGTATGAAGCAAGCCACACCAGAGGAGATCAGGATGGCCTCTCGCCAGGCCAGGAAGGACTTGATGAGTCACCTGAGGAAAGGGCGTGTTGTGGATTACGAGAGCATAGAGCTATTGTTTGACAAGGCAAATAGGAACCTAGCTGTGAGACTGGTGGAGTCCATGGGCTGTTTCGTACGGGGGAGACCTGAAGACAAACCAGCAAGGTGAGAGATTAAATTTTGACATTTCTTCATTGTATTTTCAAAGGCTTTTTTGAAACCGGTTATCTCGGTTAGTATTTTATGTAATGGTACTTTTACAGTTCCAGATGCCCTGAGGAAGCGCCTGCTGTCCAGCAGAAAGAGCTGCCGCAGGCTCCTCCAAAGACTGAGGAGGACGAGGAAGATGAAGGGGAACATGGGAGCTCTGAAGAACTGGAGCAGCAGTAAGACTTTCCTTTCATGTTTCCAGATTGATTAATAATTCCACTGGCTCTCTTACGTATGAAATCATTCTATGATTAGTGTCCTATATCCCTACAGGACCCCAGTAGTTAAGAGTTATCAGCAGGCTCTCCGGAAGAGAGTGGCCCGGGCTGGACTATACAGAAAACACACTCTGGATGCTCCTCTCCTGGCTGGGTTTAAACAGTACCTTATCCAGGACCTGGGTGTGGTAAACTGCTCTCAGGAGGTAGGTATTAAAAACTGGGCAGAGGCTCACAAAGTACATATTTTAACTCATCCGCACAGAATTTACCCATCTGAGATTGTGCCTGTCCTAAAAATAAACCCTAAAAACATTTTTTTTAGATAGACAACGTTTCCAGATTCCTGTTTTTTATGGATCCGTCTAAAGCATCCTTGATGTTTGTAAAGGACATTCCCAAAACGCGCAAATTTTTTTACCAACTGAGGATGACTGGACTGTCTCACCAAACCATTGCTAATTACATCAAAAACATCAACCGGTTCCTGCGCTACATCCTGAATGCCACCAACCTAAGACAGGAGGATCCCAGCCTGGCTAACGTCATCATCATCTTCCAAAGCATCCTGAAGGACATTCAGCAGAAAAACAGCAAGGATGTCTCACAGGAAGTCATCAGAAAGAGGTATTTTCCATTTGGAACTCTGATTCCAGTTGGTTTCCGGTTCCAGTACATGACGGGAATTGACGTTGATGGTACTACTCCTTCTGCCACAGATACAGACAGCTGCAGAGTCCTGGGCCGAGCGCCAGTGACTGCTGGAAGGTGCTGAGGGCTGCAAAGAGAGATGTGGAGCGGATACTGGAGAAGACGCACACTTCTGAAGACATCACCATGCCTGAGCAGCTTCTTGTGCTGTATTACCTGCAGGCCATTCTCCAGCTGAAGCATCTGCAGCACCCATGGGTGGTAAAGAATATGACAGTAAGCATGACAGTCATGCATATTTCAGTTGTTTGGCCAAATTTTAACAATGAAACAATGATCTGACGTTCATAAAGAGACAGAATAACAGTGCTGGTCGGGGCTCATCGCTGTCATTTAGGTGGCCTTTGCAGGGAGACCTGCTGTGCCAGTGATCCTGGACTGGAGGGAAGGGTGAGGGAGAAGATGCTCTCAGCTCTGTGTTCAGTCAGAGAGATTGGACAGCGGAAGTGTGAGAGTGGAATTTGATTTCCACCCCAGCTTCTCTTCAGTAACTTCATATGGAACAAGAGTTAGTGAATGGCAAACATCAAGTTCAAACAGCCTCAGCGGCACTAAATCGTAATCATTCTTGATGACACCGCCTTGTGTTATATGTAAGCCCCTTCTCTCTTTCCCATTTATCTCTCTTCCACCTCTCGGCACCTCTCTTCCACACCATCCCCTACTTGTGAGTCCTCATTGGGATCCCAGCCGCCTCGCCCTACAGAACCTTAGCACCCAGCCAAGTGGGTCAGACTGACTGATTGAAACACTCAACACTCTCCATACACTTCATTGCTGGGTGCTGCTGTTGCTACTGTAAAATGATCATTGGCAGTTTTGAATCAGATATTATTTATTGAATTGCTTGTGATTTCAGGTCCAGGAATGGATGCAGAGAAAGAATTTTGTGTCACAAAGAGGACGAAAACTGGCGATAATAGCAGTGACAAAGCACACAACCTCCTCACAGCAGCTGGCATGCTTTGCCCTGAATGAAGAAGAGGAACATGTAAGTCAAAGTTACGTTGATATACTCTCTCCAGTTCATTGCCAACATCTGTCTTCGGCATTCAACAATAGTTGAAAAGTACAATAACTGCATTTTGTCTGTTTTTTCAGATGTTTCACCTTTACTTCACTAAACTACGCTGTACTGCCACTGACAGCATCTGTGGAACAGAGACTGAACATTTTTTCATTTCTTCTGTGGGGGAGCCAATTTATAGTCCTTCCAATGACCTGCGAAGACTGCATGAGAAGTAAACCAAATCACAAAGTTGTTTTAATGTATTAATTGAATTGTCTGTGGCTTGGAAACAATCATACACTGTGTGTATGTGTTTGTTTTGTAGATACCACCTCTCACTCATCACCAGCCAGGCTGCCAGGAGTGCATTTGAGACGGCCACAAAGAGGCTCACAGATGCACAGAAGAGCATTGTGGCGGATTATCTGGCCCACTCAGATGGTACTGCAGAGAAACACTATAGGATACTGACACATGACAACATCTGCTCAGCCATTGAAGTCATTGAAGGTGTTGCAGAGGAGGGAGCTCAGTAAGTGTCACCATGTTCTGAATAGACGACAAAATATTCTTGTGTCAAAAACAGCAATTACTTCATGCTTTTGAAACATCAAGAGAGCAATCGCCAGTCAGTGCTGCAGGATGCACATCTGCTGTGTAACTGGAAGAGAAAACACCACTTTCAGTTCTTTTCAGCCAATGTGTTACAGAGATTATTGTGATCTAATATTCGTTTTTACATCAGATCAACAACAAAATCCGCTGTGGCAGCTGCAGGATCTGGAAATCCGAAGATGGATGATGCCACAGCCTTCCAGGAGCTGACACGGGAGTTTCCAGTGTTGTTAGATGGGCAGCTTCCCAGAAAGAAAGAGCGCCTGAGACTGACTGGAAGTCATGACCGACACTGTTATGACAGGTGGAGATCAGATCAGAGGAAGATGAGACTGCAGAACATTATTGGTAAGTTTACGTATCAATTATTTTCACAGAGAAACAGACAAAGAAAGTGAATTTGGAATCAATTCTGAGGGTTTCTGTTCTGGTTTTCATTCCAGACCATTACGCTAGACGGTTACCAACGGAAGGCCAGGTGACCCGCTATTTTCAAAAGATGAGCTGGACTGCAAATACACCAAAAGCGTCTGAAGTGCTTGAGAAGTGGAAGCCCAACACAGGTGCACAACCAAATGAAAGGCAAATTAAAAAGATGGTAAAGCGTCAAACCTGGAGAGGCCTGACTATCACTGACGATCCAGTGAAGGGGAAGAAGGTTGTGACTTCCAGGCGTTTCCAGAAGGCAGAGGTGGTGTGTGATTACCATGGCGAGGTCATCACAAAGACAGCTGCAGAAGCCCTAATGGCACATATGGCAGAGGGAGAAATGAGATGTCTTTTCTTTTTTGACGGACCTGCACAAAAAATGTGCATTGATGCTTTTGAAGAACACTGCGCTTGCCACCCGGATAAGGAGACGATCGGAAGGCGGATAAATTCCTCTAAGAAAAAAGATAACATCAGGGCTGTCAGAGAGTCATTCATAATCAACGGACAGCCCGTCATGACAATTCTGTTTATAGTGAAGAGGGACATTGCTGAGGGAGAAGAGCTCCTCTTTGATTACAGAGTTTCGAGGAAATCATTTCAGGGTGAAGGACAGGCTCTAGAGTGGCTGGATAACTGACCAGTTCCCGAAAATACTTTGTAAGTATGTTGAACATATCTTCTTTTAGCTATTAAAGATGGTGTCTTCTTGTGACTTGAAATCCATCTCATTATTGCTTATGTCATTGTTTTGAAGATGACATGTCTCATTCTCCAACAGCTAGGGCACCAGGAGGGGATAAGAGACAGACAAGTAGATATATGAAGCTCAGAAGAGCGTAGAGGCTGATTAGCCACCCCACACAAATATTCCCAAGACAAAACACTACGAGACATCTGTCCAGCTTTTGTTCTTATTGAAAGTTTTGGAATGAAGAGGTCTAATTGTCACCACTTTTGAAAAACTGTTGACTTTATCTGAATGTTTCAAAAGAAACACTCCACTTACAACACTTAAAAGTTTTCCAATTATTTCATGATGAGTGGAGCAATGCAAAGAATCTTTTTCAGTGTAAGACATCTGCTTTTGGGTCACTTTAAATTGAACAAACTCAAATCTTTTTGAGATGATGTGTTACACTAATTATTGATTTATGAATTTATTGTTTACAGACAGAGGACATATTCATTGTCAGAAGACGGATGATGGCCCAGCATTCCCAGAACGGACACTGGAGTTTCCAGCGGCATTAGATGGGTAGCCGCTTGGGAAGAGACATCGACTGAGACTCACTAGACTTCATGAATGACACCAAGAACAGAGCCTACAAGATGAGTCTAGATAACAATTCCTTAAACCTTTTAGTGAAGATTTCTGAAAAGGCTAAGGACTACAGCAATTATTTTTGGACTACAGAGATATTTTAAAACCTCATTAAGTAGTTAGACATTTGATGAAAAGTGGTTTATCTTTACAAGAATGTTTTAAAACTTTAATTGCAGTTCAATAGATGCCGTAGACCGAATCGACAATGACTGCATTTTATTTTCATTTTAGCCATAAACTGTTGTAAATAGTTTAATTGAAAAAAATATTAATTCAGAACACCCAATCCAGTTGATTTTGAAATTGAGAGGCAATTATTAGCTATAGCGGTTCGTATCTATGACTGAGCTGTGATTTCTGTTTAATAGAGACCTGTCTCTTACACAAAGGAGATTTTTCACTCTAACAGGTGTCACTTCCCAGCAAAGTCTATCACATTCCATAAGGATTTACTGCATTAGAGCAGATAAGCAGCCTCAGTCCACTGCAGCTTTTAAAATATGACAGGTTTCTGAGAATTTCAAAGCAATAGAAAAGTGCAACAAATGGAGTTCTTGAAGTTGTTCTTTCATTGTGCCTTCAACAAAATCATATTAATGTGCTCCTGCTGTTTTGTAGAGTCCGCCTGCCACTCATCTCCAGCCATGTTGCCAGTAGGACACACGAGAAGCCACAAAGCAGCTGACTGAGGTCCCGGAGAACATGCAGGCACAACAGAAGCGCACTGTAATGTTTCAGCAGCCTCTTGGGAAGAGATGGACTGAGACTGATTGCGCTTCATAAACGACACCGTTTGATTTCACCCAGAACAGAGCCCACAAGATGATATGATATGATATGATATGATATGACATGATATGATATGGGCTGGGAGTTTAATGCTGCATCATTGCCATGGATCCAAGAGGGACATCGTGTATGTAGCTATCGTTTAGTGGGATTTTGCTGGTCTACAGAGATCTGAGTACAGTACAGTACAAGTACTGACATGTACAAGACATGATGGATGGATTAATACCCTTATTCATTTATTCCTTTTTTTAATTGTATAATGCTAACATGCCCAAAGGGGTTGGGCAGCCTAGGGGTTGACCTTGGACCCCTAGAGGTTTTTTTTCTCCTTACTAAGGAGTTTTTGGTTCCTCTCTTCCAGTGTCTTCTGGTCTTTTCTGTTTTGTATTCACAACATGTATGGTCACTTGCTTTGTTAAGCGCCTTGGGCAATCTTGTTGTGAAAGGCACTATATAAAAATAAATGTATTTGAATTGAAGATGAGACAAGAGAACAATTCCTTAATCCTTTTAGTGAAGTTTTCTGAATAGCTTAAGGACTAAATCATTTCTTAGCCATTTTATAACAGAATTAAGAAGTTGGATTAAAAACATATTTTCAGAGGTTTTATCTTTAAAGGAATGTTTAAAAATGTAAGTTGTCTCTTAAACAAAGGTCACTATTTGCTCATCGGAACAAGTGTCTCCAGATAATCAGCTCAGCAACCTAAAACAATTGATGATTGTAAATATGACAAGATTGTCGTAATGTAAAAGCTATAGTAAATGTAAAGTATAGAGTTGTTGAATTCTTTTGTTTTTGTCTTCAACACAATCATATGCAGATGTTATCATTTATGTTAATATGCAGATGTTATCATTTATGTTACTTTTTTGTAGCAGCCGCCTGCCAGTCAAGATGCCAGGAAGTACATGGTATGATCCACAAGGACTTAATGATGCAGAGAAGAGCATAAGGGAAAAAGAAAACAAGACATTTATCTATTAACACAGAAGATGGGTAATGGGAACAGCACTTCAAGACCAGACACTGGTGGTTAAATTGAAGTTTTAGAAGTGATTCTTTGTGTTTGGCTTCAACACAGTAATATGCTCACATTATTAATTTTTACATAACACCTGATATTCATTACAGGCCAGGGTTCCCAGGAGGACACACAACACAGCCAAAATGTGACAAGCTGAAGTACAGCAGACCATAGGGGAAGAACTCTTGCCTACATTTATGTTTCCACATCTACATCATTTTAAAAACTCCTTGGAAACTGGATTCCCAAGATGAAGATTTAACTTCAACAATGACATTATTAACCTTAAAAAAGTCCTAAAACTAGAGGGGTCTACATCTTACTAAGAATTCCCTGAGAAAGGGAGGAGATGATATGGTCAGTTCCCAGTGGTGGCACAAGGGTGAAGTGGTGTGCAATGACCATGATGACATTCTGGCAGTGCTGGCTCAGTTCGAAATCAGAAAGCTTTTCCTTTTCACCTGTCATCCCAAAAAGGACACCTTTGGAAGAAGAAGAAATCAATCGAGCAGAATAAACAATATTGAAAAAACAACGGTGAAAATCCGTAAGGCTGCAGGGCCTGATGGGATACCACCCCACATCCTCAGGACATGTGCAGCCCAGTTGACCACAGTGTTTACAGACATATTTAACTCCTCCCTGTCACAATCCATTGTCCCCACATGCTTAAAAAAAACACTATTGTTCCACTCCCCAAAAAGGCAAAAGTGATGTGCCTGAATGATTACTGCCCAGTTGCATTAACATCTGTGGTGATGAAATGTCTGAAGAAGCGGGTGTAGCCACACAACAACTCCATCACAGAGTCCCTGGACCCCTTGCGGTTTGCCTACCAGAACAACAGATCAGTGGATTGGTGATGTCCCCCTGGCTCTACATACAGCCTTGGAACACCTGGACACTAAGGACTCATATGTGAGAATGCTGTTTGTGGACTACAGTTCAGCATTCAATTCCATCATACCCAGCCAACTGGTGACAAAGCTCAGGGGACTAGGTCTGTGCAACTCTGTCTGCAACTGGTTGCTGGACTTCTTAATCAAGAGACCACAGGTGGTGCGGCTATGTAATAAAACATCAACACCACACTCCCTGAGTACTGGAACACCACAAGGTTGTTCTCCCTGTTCACTCACGACTGCACAGCAAGACACAGCAACAACCGCATCATTAAATTTGCAGATGACACCACTATAATAGGCCTGAACGATGATGGGTCCGCTTACAGGGACGAAGTCATACAGCTGCTTAGGTGGTGTCATAGCAATAGCCTGGACTTGAACGTAAATAAAACAAAAGAGCTAATAGTGGACTTTTGGAGACACAGGCCACACACTCACAGCCCACTCAGTATTGATGGAACAGAAGTGGAAACAGTCACCAACTTTAGGTGTTTGGGAATTCACATTTCTAATGATCTAACCTGGACTGTGCACACGGACTCTATCTTGAAGAAGGCTCAGCAGCGCCTCTATTTCCTGAGGTGCCTCAAACGATGGGGGATGCCAGTACCTGTATTGGTGAACTTCTACCGCTGCACCATCGAGAGCATCCTCACCAACGGTATCACCGTGTGGTACGGCAACACCTCTTTTCGAAAAAGACAGGCACTGCAGAAAATGGTAAATGTGTCCCAGAAGATCATCGGCTGTGGTCTCACCGAGATTAAACAGCTCTATGAGGACCGCTGCCGTGATAGAATTCTGGCCATCACAGAGGACAGTCACCACCCTGGGCATGAGCTCTTCACCCCACTGCCCTCAGGCAAGAGATGCAAGAGCATACGGACACTTACCACTAGATACTTCGATAGCTTCGATCCACAAGCAGTGCGATTGGCGAACACATTTGCCCATGCCCCTCGGACCACACCTACACCATCTACCTCAATATGATTTCTTATTTATTGCACATCTTCAGTCATTGTTTACATATCTGCATTGTTTACATTCAAACTGTTTAGTTGTTTACTTGTACATTGTCTACTGTTTGTATATTGTCTTGATGCACTGTCTGCACTTTGTGTTTTTACTCTTGTTTTAAGAATCAAGAGACTTTCTGTAAGAATTCCATTGTACCAGTACATGTACTGGTTACATATGGCAATAAAGTTCAAGTTCAAGTTCAAAGTAGGGGAAAAGTATTAAAGGGAGTGCAGGGCTGATGCTGAGCTGAACCGTGGGGTTGATGCATTTGGCATTTGGTTTTGCGCTTGTAGTATGCACCTTTTGGAGATATGAATGAAAACAAGCCATCCATTTAGTCAATATTCAAAATTATTAGATACATATTTTTATGGAGGTGGACGTGATGCTGAGTTTAAAACTGGGGATACTAGACATTAAATGAAAGCTCTGATTCTCTGCTTTCACGTGCATTCAGTTTCAAGCTTGTAGTATGCAGCAGGTCTCCAAGGTGAACAGCCTCTGGCATGTTAGAACCAAGTAGGTAAGGTAAGTCAGCAAGTCAGATCCGTAACTTTGGGATAAGGATTAGCTCTAAGGGCTGGATCGGTCGGGTTGGTTTGGGAAGCAGGGCTGGGCGCGAGTCTTAGCTGGACGAGGCGCCGTGTGCCGCAGCCCCCCTCCCCTCGTCGCGGAGGGAGGGCGGGGGGAAGGCCGGGGTGCCAAGCCGTCGGCTGCGGTGGCGAATCTGGACGCACGCCAGGCCCTTCCCACGGATCTGCCCAGCTGTGGCGCGTGTCGGTCAACCCCCTCCCACCCAGGGGTCTTTTATCTTACAGATTGTGTTTGAGGCTTGCTGTTTATGAAGCCTTCTGCCTTTGGCTCTACTTCATAGTATGTTTGCCACACAAATCTGTGCTTCTTCCCATGTTTTTCCTCATATCACTCATGTAACTCATCTGTTTCTTTCTACTTATTTTTAATCAGTTCCGAGTCAATTGGGTCATTATTCTTCATATGGTCTTCTGGACATTGTAATTTTCTCTCCAATCTTCCATATTTCTTCTGAGTAGTAGTGTTACCTATTAACCCGGTGGAAAGCTGTGAAGAAAGATACAAGATGTGAAGAAGGGGTTAACTGAGTCCTTTCTGCACAAGGACTGGACTTCTAATCAACAGGCTGGTGTTTATGGCAGGAAAGGGAGATAAGTGATAAGGATTCCAGATGCCAGCTAGGAAACCCCAGGGAGGGTAATCTAAAACCCTGACCATTTGGCCAGAGTTTGTAAACTGGTCAAACACCGTGACCTCCCCCCTTTACCATAATAATGAGCCACATCAGAAGCGGCAAGGAAGGGCTGTATAAACTAAAAGTTTGTACCGGCACTTTGAACAATACTTCGGTTTTGCTGTTCCTTGAGGGAACAGGACTTTGGTTTTATTGTTCCTTGCATGCAATAAACTCTGCAACAGCCAATACCTGATCAATATGGACAGAATATTTCAATATCATAGCTTGCCTTGCCATCTACTCATGTACTGCCCTGCTGGTAGTTTTTCTCACTAAAATAACTTTCTTTGGTTTCACAGCTTCAGGCATGAACTGGAACATATCCTTCAGCTCCTCAATATAGGTCTTGACATTACAACTAGGTATTGTCAGATCAAACATTTCTTTGTCTTTTGAGGTTAAATCCGCTGTCTTACCTGCAAAAAGGACCAAGAACATGATGGATACACCTGAGCGTCCTGTATAGGGTTCTTTCTGATCTACTCGGAGATCTTGCCCTAGAGATTCTCTGTGCCCAGGCTTCCTGAATGCCCTTGTTCCCTTGGTCCCTACCTGAGACACACATGCCCTGCTCGAGATCTCTGATTTCTTGCAGGGCAGAGTCTTGTTCCTTGATCAGTATTTCTCTTTGTTCAGTTATTCGTTAGTCTTGTTGTGTAAACTTTCCAGTTTGATTTCCTGTTCATGCAAGCTTACCTGTATCTCTTTTCTGGCCTCGTCCATGACAGAGGGTCTTCTATTTTCTATTTTCACTAATGCTTCTTTGAGTAGTTTCTTTTTCTGTTCATTTTCCATTTTCTTTCCACTGATTATGCCCAATATTTCAAATTGCTCTTTTTTATATTCCTCCAGCTTACTCTTCTTCTGAGCGTCTGAGCTTTTGACAACCAGGCCAGTGTCAATTCAAATTTATCTAGAGCAGTTTAAAGCTAAACTGGATAAGACCCGTACCCTTCCTTTTTAAACGAGGAAATTGCCTTGGCTAGGATTTCTGCGTGGGTGTTTTCAATCTGTAATCTAAAGTCAGACTTCTTAGTACTGTCCCAGTAACCAGGATTGTCGCAATGAGAGATCCTAATTATAAACCACTGAACTTCAGATTATCTGGCAACCATTTCTATTTTTCAGGGAACAAAAGACTCTTTTTGGAATTTTACCTTTGAACACACTTTACTACAGTTCAATGACAACTATCTCTCCACAGTAGCATAAAAGGTAACCCTTACTTACTTATAGTGTAGCTTTAGAGAGCAGGGGCTGCTGGGTTGATTGTTTTTCTACATACAGAACAGCAGGGAAGCATCTTGGCTTTCCTGTAACCTCTACACTGAAATCCTGTGCCAACCATCTTGCTACTGTCTTAGAGAGATTTTCAATTTATCCCTGAAGCACAAGAAGAAGTTTGAAGGGTCACAGGAAGCAATGGCCCTCTTTTACGGATCTGTCATTGAGAGTGTTGTGCTGTTTCCCATCACTGTGTGAGATGGCAACACTTCTGCCCAGGACACGGAACAGGTAGAGAGGGCAGTGTATATCGCCTCTAAAACTCCCCTTCCCTTTGTGGATTCATTCTCCATCTCTAGACTGAAACACAAAGCTCTAAAGATGCTCGCCGGCTGCTTCCACCCTGCCCAGCCTTTGTTTACCTTTCTCCTCTCTGGTAGTGCTTAGGTCTGTTAAAATAAGGTGCACAGCTTCTGTAACAGCACCTGCCCAGAGGCTTTGAGATGTGTGAATACAGTTATATAATGTAGGTTAAATGAATACATTATTACTGGAGTATGTAAGGACAGTATATGATGTGGGAATGTTATTATTGGTTTTATGTTTGTACTGTCCTATATTGTACTGATGTCTTTTGCTTGCATGAGCTGACCAAACCAGACTCGATGCAAAATTCAGGAAGTTGTTATGGAAATAGAAGTGTTGAACTTGAGAAACTGTACAGCAACACAGTACAAGCAACAACACAGACTTAGCATAAAATTACATGAGAAAATATTCAAACAAATGCCAGTTTCAGTCTATTTTTGTTCCTGAGGAATAAAGCCAGCTGTTGGTTATTTGTTATCAACGAGGCTCTTTAAGGCCTTTACCTTCAATAAAGCCCAAATCCCAACAGAAATTTCTCATGTGCCTTGCTGGAGAGCAGGCCCAGTTTTCTCAGCAATGACCCATGACTGAGATTCATGGGTTCTTCCAGGTGTCCCGTATATCATCTGGCCTATGTGTACCATCTGTGGTATTAAAATACACACTCTCAATTTCAGTATTTTTTTGTTTGGTTTCTCTGTTGCTCTAAAGGCAGATAAAGGTGTCAAGTTAGAGGTTGGTTTCAGCAGTTTCACTTCCTGCACAGACTGATGGGTCTGATTCTCATGCTAAGTGTACAGTTAATCAAGTTCACAGAGAAACATTCAGAGTCAAGATGTTACAGCCTCCCTCTCGTTTGTCTATGAGGGTCTGGGTGTGTCCTGAGAGAGACCCCTGCTGTTCCCAGACTGGGCTGCAGAGAGGCAATTAACTCTCTCTAACAAATCTCATATTTTGCAGAGAAGATAAAAACAGTCATCCGCCTGCTCCAAAGCGTGTCGTTCTCCCTAAAAAAACCTCCTGGAGACACTTAATCATATTTCAGGTCTTCTCCCACAGCAATCTCTTTTGGCAAGGAACAGTAATGTCATGAAGTCCTGTTCATCGACCACAAAAGCCTGCCTCACTGGTCTAAGGTTGACTCTTTAATTTATTTGTCTTCCAAACGTGTCTTTATCTGGATGACAGGTGCAGAGATTCTTGTGATTCCTGTGCCAGCTATGTCTTTAGGACTGTGCTGTTTTCTTTGTTATGACTTCTCCATGGTAAGCACACACAACCTCTCCCTTTACAGGATCATTGTTGATTAGAAGACATCTCCAGATTCAAAGTGTTTGAAAAACCAATGAATAAAACCTTTCTCCCCAACTTAACGTAAATGGTTTCTACAATAAAACCATTGGTTGAACCGATAAAAAAAATCTTTTTCTCATTTTAGTTAACAATGACGAAATGCTAGCGAATAAAATCCACAGTGACCGTGATGAAGACTAAATTGCTTTGCATTTTTATTTGAGTGAATTAGGATGAGTCAAAATGACCTGTTTGACTAAAACTCAAACGGAAATTAATTTCATCACATTCAGTTGGCAGTTTGCGCATTTACTTTCTGTCTGGCCAACAGCAGGCTGGCTGTGTTGGGAATAATCCCAGAGCTGTGCAGTGCCTCAGGGCTACTGCTGTGTGAGAATCTCCAGTATCGGGGTATGCTGTTCTCTCTCCTCTTCTCCCTTGTTGAGTTGTAGTTCTTTCCATTCGGTCTGCTCCACACCCCACGTCATGAATCCCTATTGTGTGTTAACTGATTGCTACGCAGATAGACAATGAGATGTGTACACTGTTAATTAGATTAAAGATTCAAATCAGAGCACCTTGATTCGAGAAAATAAAAGGCAAGGAGACAAAAGAAATGCCTGTGGTTTTCATGCTTTCAGCTGGAAGAAAAAGATTTGGAGCCTGAGATACTTCATATACGACGAGCAAACCAAGAAAAACTCTTGTAAAATATTACTGAAGATAAAGAAACAGAATGTGGCTAACATTATAAGTTGAAAAACGTCAACAAATCTGAAGGGGCATAAGAAGCACAGAATCCAGACACTTTTGCACCAAAACAGTTTACATTGTAGCAAGACAACAAATTAAACATTCAGAATTAAGCAAGAATGAAAATATTTTAGTTTTATTCATTTTCATTCATTCATTTATTCATTTCATTTTATGTCTGGGTTAGATTTTAATGTGTAAGATGTTAATTAAAATGTGAGAGCTGGTTGAACACACCATGAGTGCTACATTTCAGCTTCATAATGGCGCTCTGTCAGAAATGTGATTTTTGTTCATATGTTATTTATAAATTGTTGAAGGGAGTCTATGAAATTAATTTTGTGTACTGTACATTTCACGTTATGTAATAGTCATCAGAAAAGACTTTTCTTTGTGTTTAGTCTATTTACTGTATATGGCTGGGTATTCAGCTAACCAAGAAAATATTATTGTGGCACCAACATCTTACAGCGTGTTCCTCCATTCCGTCTTATTTCTTCAGAAGAGTGTAGGTGGAGTGGAAGCGCTGAGACACACTGAAGCACAGTCTGTCACTGTTAGCATGATGTATATAAGATGATATTCTTATTTTTTCAGAAGAGTGTGTGTTAGCATGATGTATATAATGACTGAGATTCTCCATATATGTAATATGTCACCATGTACCTTCTTCCAAGTCTCATGTAGATCACAGCTCTTGCTCACACAGGTTTATTAAAATATTCACACCTGCTCACACCTGAAGAAGGCTTCACAGACGAAATAATGTGTTTTCTCTCTTCTCTTTTCAGCATGGAATAAACCTATTACTTGTTCCTTTATTAAAATACTCTCATTATTGTTTTAGTTTTGTTTTCACCGTGGCGCTAAAGACAGATAAATGTGTCTCGTGGAATCTAATTTCAGGTTGGAGGTTAGTTTCAGTAGTTTCCCTTCCTGCACAGACTGATGGGGCTGATTGACATGCTAAGTGGACAGTTAATCAAGTCCACAGAGAGACATTCAGAGTCAGGATGTTATAGCCTCCATCTCCTGTGTCTGTGAGGGTCTGGGTGTAACCTGAGACAGACACCTGCTGCTCTCAGACTGGGGGACAGAGAGGCAGTTAATTCTCTCTGTAAAATCTCCAATTTAACTAGAGATCATTAAAATATTCCTTTGCACTCTTACTTCTTCCTACATTTTTTTGGTAATTGGGTAATTGGACTGTTCCCAAAGATGGGTTGGTTGGTAGTACAAATTACTACTGGGAAGAACACAATTTATTATGTCTTAACATTAAGATTGTTCTTTTCCTTCTTGTAGGATTAAGAATAATTATGTTTTGTCGTTCAGAACGTCTCTGTTCTGTAAGTTTTGAGTGCAGTGAGTAAAACTCTTCCCGCTGTATTGACTGTACAACCATATGGGAACCACACAATGAAGGGCATCAGGACCAGGCAATAACAGCACTTCTAAATTAATTGTATTTAAGAGAAATATACAAATATAATCCTTTTCTAGTGATGTGTGCTAATATGAAAGCCATTATTTTCCATGACCTGGTTAGTTGATCTGGTTAGTTAGATTGAATAAAAGGCTGGGCTTGGAGGAGGGGAGGAGACTGCGGGGGTGGAGCAGCCGAACGGATTTCTTTTGATAAGCCACATCTCTCTACTCACTAGAGACACCAATTCCATTTGAGACACAAGTCACTGGATGAGCTCTTCGGCATTTCTACTGTTGGCTGCATTTTCAATTTCTCCTCTATATTAGCGGTAGAAAAAACCCGAAGATCTGGATTTTCTATCATTAACATCTGAGTTCAGCTTCTGCAATCAATATTGCCGACAAAAGGTAAGAAATCGTATTTAAACATCATATATGCTTATACAGGCCAACGACACTACTACCATCTTAACAAGTAATTTATGTGGGTTAATGGTGACGAAGGCCAATCTAAAATCCAAACAAAGCAAGGAGCAGAAATATGGTTCTTCCAAGTGCTGGGGTGTCAAGTGGAGAGCCAGGTTAAGAGCATCCTCAGCAGACCTGATGGCCCGAGAGGCAGACTGGTAAGGATCCAACAGGGGAGATGGGCACAGGTGGAGGTGCTTAAGCACCAGATGCTCAAAGCCATTCATAGCCTTCGAGCTCAGAGCAGTTGGTCTGGCCTGTAGCCATTAGGGCATGATTTTTTTGAAGATTCGGGACCAGGAATTAGAGTGGATACTCTGAAACTGTGAAGTATCATCAAATCCGGTGAACACAGGAGCCAGGTGGTCTGCACAGTGACATATTGTCTAGAGCCCTTCAATCAAGTTTCTCAAAGAGCGCATCAAACTGATTACATTTACCTGGGAGGCTGGAGCCTTTGACCAGTTTTTTGTTTCATAGTTGGTCATTTTTTTCTTTTTCTCCAGTCTGATTTCTGCTTGTTTTCATCCAATTGCTCTTCCAGCTTTGTAATGTGGCTTCTCTTTGCTTTCTTCACTGCTGAGCACAGTTCACACTTGTTAGAGATATATTCAGCTCAGTCAGCCATGATAAAAGACCTGTCCTCTTTATGGCACAGGTCTTGCAATTCTTTTGAGAACCATGGATTCTTATTGCCATATATCTTAACTGTTTTGTGGGTATGCATACATCTTCACAGAAGCTCATGGAAGATATAACAGTGTCAGTATATTGAATAAGGAAAGTGGACAGTTAATCAAGTCCACAGAGAGACATTCAGAGTCAGGATGTCAGGAGTCAGCCTCCATCTCCTGTGTCTGTGAGGGTCTGGGTGTAACCTGAGACAGACACCTGCTGTTCTCAGACTGGGGGACAGATAGGCAGTTAATTCTCTCTGTAAAATCTCCAATTTAACTAGAGGTCATTTAAATATTCCTTTGCACTCTTACTTCTTCCTAAATTTTTTTGGTAATTGGGTAATTGGACTGTGGGTATGCATACATCTTCACAGAAGCTTATGGAAAATATAACAGTGTCAGTATATTGAATAAGGAAAGTGGAAGCGGAGCTAAATATGTCCCAATGATCTTACTGATTTTAGTTTTGACGTGATATAAGATTAAAACTTTAAGACTTCCTAACTCTGATTGTTAAGAGACTGTTTCCCACATTCTCTGTTTATTGGAATATTTAAAATGGCACTAAGAGTTCATTTAAATATGAATATTATACAGTTATCTTTTAATGTGTTATTGTTCAGAACATCTCTGAAAAAGTACTTACAGAACAAATGTAAAACTCATTTCTTTCTGATGCGATGGCAGCCATAGTGTGCCAGAATACTCACCACACCAGCTCTCAGTGGGGAGAAGAACAGTGTGATGAAGCCAATTCATAAATAGGGATTATTACAAGGCCATGATTGGTAAAGGCCAATGAGAAATTTAGCCAGGATGCTTGGGTAACACCACAGGGAGTCAGGACCCAACAGGTCGGTTTTACATCTCATCCGAAAGACAGCACCTTTCTACGGTACAGTTTCTCTATCACTATACTGGGGCATTAAGACCCACACAGACTGCAAGGTGAGCGCTCCCTGCTGGTCCCACTAACACCTCTTCCAGCAGCCTTACTTTACTTACCTTCCTTTTTCCCAGAAGGTCTCCCATCCAGGTACTGACAAGGCTCATACCTGCTTAGCTTCAGTGGGTTGCTAGTTGTGAGTTGCAGGGTGGTATGGTTGCTGGTAATTAGATGAGAACCTAAGGGAATTGTTTTAGCTAATTCATTTTGACTTCCCCTGATATTAATAATGTTGACTTCATTCTTCATATATCTTTTGAAAAGGAAAATTCCCTCAGTCCTTTACATCTGAAGACGTCTGGGGACAGATCTCAAATGGCTTCAGTTGGAACATCCACCAAGTAAGAGTTCATTGTTGTTTTACAAAGTCATGTTTTATTTCAGAATCACGTACCTATCTGATAAAATGCAATTAGGGAGAAAGCTTAATTAGGAAAATGTAGGCCTTCTCTTGTTTCTATAGACAAACATTTTTCTATGTTGTCTTAGGAAACCCAGCAGGATTCCCCTGGTGTGCAAGATGTGCCTGAGGACATTTGACCAGCTTCCTGCTCACTTGAAGAGGGCGTGTATGAAGCAAGCCACACCAGAGGAGATCAGGATGGCCTCTCGCCAGGCCAGGAAGGACTTGATGAGTCACCTGAGGAAAGGGCGTGTTGTGGATTACGAGAGCATAGAGCTATTGTTTGACAAGGCAAATAGGAACCTAGCTGTGAGACTGGTGGAGTCCATGGGCTGTTTCGTACGGGGGAGACCTGAAGACAAACCAGCAAGGTGAGAGATTAAATTTTGACATTTCTTCATTGTATTTTCAAAGGCTTTTTTGAAACCGGTTATCTCGGTTAGTATTTTATGTAATTGTACTTTTACAGTTCCAGATGCCCTGAGGAAGCGCCTGCTGTCCAGCAGAAAGAGCTGCCGCAGGCTCCTCCAAAGACTGAGGAGGACGAGGAAGATGAAGGGGAACATGGGAGCTCTGAAGAACTGGAGCAGCAGTAAGACTTTCCTTTCATGTTTCCAGATTGATTAATAATTCCACTGGCTCTCTTACGTATGAAATCATTCTATGATTAGTGTCCTATATCCCTACAGGACCCCAGTAGTTAAGAGTTATCAGCAGGCTCTCCGGAAGAGAGTGGCCCGGGCTGGACTATACAGAAAACACACTCTGGATGCTCCTCTCCTGGCTGGGTTTAAACAGTACCTTATCCAGGACCTGGGTGTGGTAAACTGCTCTCAGGAGGTAGGTATTAAAAACTGGGCAGAGGCTCACAAAGTACATATTTTAACTCATCCGCACAGAATTTACCCATCTGAGATTGTGCCTGTCCTAAAAATAAACCCTAAAAACATTTTTTTTAGATAGACAACGTTTCCAGATTCCTGTTTTTTATGGATCCGTCTAAAGCATCCTTGATGTTTGTGAAGGACATTCCCAAAACGCGCAAATTTTTTTACCAACTGAGGATGACTGGACTGTCTCACCAAACCATTGCTAATTACATCAAAAACATCAACCGGTTCCTGCGCTACATCCTGAATGCCACCAACCTAAGACAGGAGGATCCCAGCCTGGCTAACGTCATCATCATCTTCCAAAGCATCCTGAAGGACATTCAGCAGAAAAACAGCAAGGATGTCTCACAGGAAGTCATCAGAAAGAGGTATTTTCCATTTGGAACTCTGATTCCAGTTGGTTTCCGGTTCCAGTACATGACGGGAATTGACGTTGATGGTACTACTCCTTCTGCCACAGATACAGACAGCTGCAGAGTCCTGGGCCGAGCGCCAGTGACTGCTAGAAGGTGCTGAGGGCTGCAAAGAGAGATGTGGAGCGGATACTGGAGAAGACGCACACTTCTGAAGACATCACCATGCCTGAGCAGCTTCTTGTGCTGTATTACCTGCAGGCCATTCTCCAGCTGAAGCATCTGCAGCACCCATGGGTGGTAAAGAATATGACAGTAAGCATGACAGTCATGCATATTTCAGTTGTTTGGCCAAATTCTAACAATGAAACAATGATCTGACGTTCATAAAGAGACAGAATAACAGTGCTGGTCGGGGCTCATCGCTGTCATTTAGGTGGCCTTTGCAGGGAAACCTGCTGTGCCAGTGATCCTGGACTGGAGGGAAGGGTGAGGGAGAAGATGCTCTCAGCTCTGTGTTCAGTCAGAGAGATTGGACAGCGGAAGTGTGAGAGTGGAATTTGATTTCCACCCCAGCTTCTCTTCAGTAACTTCATATGGAACAAGAGTTAGTGAATGGCAAACATCAAGTTCAAACAGCCTCAGCGGCACTAAATCGTAATCATTCTTGATGACACCGCCTCGTGTTATATGTAAGCCCCTTCTCTCTTTCCCATTTATCTCTCTTCCACCTCTCGGCACCTCTCTTCCACACCATCCCCTACTTGTGAGTCCTCATTGGGATCCCAGCCGCCTCGCCCTACAGAACCTTAGCACCCAGCCAAGTGGGTCAGACTGACTGATTGAAACACTCAACACTCTCCATACACTTCATTGCTGGGTGCTGCTGTTGCTACTGTGAAATGATCATTGGCAGTTTTGAATCAGATATTTTTTATTGAATTGCTTGTGATTTCAGGTCCAGGAATGGATGCAGAGAAAGAATTTTGTGTCACAAAGAGGACGAAAACTGGCGATAATAGCAGTGACAAAGCACACAACCTCCTCACAGCAGCTGGCATGCTTTGCCCTGAATGAAGAAGAGGAACATGTAAGTCAAAGTTACGTTGATATACTCTCTCCAGTTCATTGCCAACATCTGTCTTCGGCATTCAACAATAGTTGAAAAGTACAATAACTGCATTTTGTCTGTTTTTTCAGATGTTTCACCTTTACTTCACTAAACTACGCTGTACTGCCACTGACAGCATCTGTGGAACAGAGACTGAACATTTTTTCATTTCTTCTGTGGGGGAGCCAATTTATAGTCCTTCCAATGACCTGCGAAGACTGCATGAGAAGTAAACCAAATCACAAAGTTGTTTTAATGTATTAATTGAACTGTCTGTGGCTTGGAAACAATCATACACTGTGTGTATGTGTTTGTTTTGTAGATACCACCTCTCACTCATCACCAGCCAGGCTGCCAGGAGTGCATTTGAGACGGCCACAAAGAGGCTCACAGATGCACAGAAGAGCATTGTGGCGGATTATCTGGCCCACTCAGATGGTACTGCAGAGAAACACTATAGGATACTGACACAAGACAACATCTGCTCAGCCATTGAAGTCATTGAAGGTGTTGCAGAGGAGGGAGCTCAGTAAGTGTCACCATGTTCTGAATAGACGACAAAATATTCTTGTGTCAAAAACAGCAATTACTTCATGCTTTTGAAACATCAAGAGAGCAACCGCCAGTCAGTGCTGCAGGATGCACATCTGCTGTGTAACTGGAAGAGAAAACACCACTTTCAGTTCTTTTCAGCCAATGTGTTACAGAGATTATTGTGATCTAATATTCGTTTTTACATCAGATCAACACCAAAATCCGCTGTGGCAGCTGCAGGATCTGGAAATCCGAAGATGGATGATGCCACAGCCTTCCAGGAGCTGACACGGGAGTTTCCAGTGTTGTTAGATGGGCAGCTTCCCAGAAAGAAAGAGCGCCTGAGACTGACTGGAAGTCATGACCGACACTGTTACGACAGGTGGAGATCAGATCAGAGGAAGATGAGACTGCAGAACATTATTGGTAAGTTTACGTATCAATTATTTTCACAGAGAAACAGACAAAGAAAGTGAATTTGGAATCAATTCTGAGGGTTTCTGTTCTGGTTTTCATTCCAGACCATTACGCTAGACGGTTACCAACGGAAGGCCAGGTGACCCGCTATTTTCAAAAGATGAGCTGGACTGCAAATACACCAAAAGCGTCTGAAGTGCTTGAGAAGTGGAAGCCCAACACAGGTGCACAACCAAATGAAAGGCAAATTAAAAAGATGGTAAAGCGTCAAACCTGGAGAGGCCTGACTATCACTGACGATCCAGTGAAGGGGAAGAAGGTTGTGACTTCCAGGCGTTTCCAGAAGGCAGAGGTGGTGTGTGATTACCATGGCGAGGTCATCACAAAGACAGCTGCAGAAGCCCTAATGGCACATATGGCAGAGGGAGAAATGAGATGTCTTTTCTTTTTTGACGGACCTGCACAAAAAATGTGCATTGATGCTTTTGAAGAACACTGCGCTTGCCACCCGGATAAGGAGACGATCGGAAGGCGGATAAATTCCTCTAAGAAAAAAGATAACATCAGGGCTGTCAGAGAGTCATTCATAATCAACGGACAGCCCGTCATGACAATTCTGTTTATAGCGAAGAGGGACATTGCTGAGGGAGAAGAGCTCCTCTTTGATTACAGAGTTTCGAGGAAATCATTTCAGGGTGAAGGACAGGCTCTAGAGTGGCTGGATAACTGACCAGTTCCCGAAAATACTTTGTAAGTATGAAGAACATATCTTCTTTTAGCTATTAAAGATGGTGTCTTCTTGTGACTTGAAATCCATCTCATTATTGCTTGTGTCATTGTTTTGAAGAAGACATGTCTCATTCTCCAACAGCTAGGGCACCAGGAGGGGATAAGAGACAGACAAGTAGATATATGGAGCTCAGAAGAGCATAGAGGCTGATTAGCCACCCCACACAAATATTCCCAAGACAAAACACTACGAGACATCTGTCCAGCTCTTGTTCTTATTGAAAGTTTTGGAATGAAGAGGTCTAATTGTCACCACTTTTGAAAAACTGTTGACTTTATCAGAATGTTTCAAAGAAACACTCCATTAAAACACTTAAAAGTTTTCCAATAATTTCATGATGAGTGGAGCAATGCAAATAATCTTTTTCAGTGTAAGAAATCTGCTTTTGGGTCACTTTAATTTGAACAAACTCTCAAATCTTTTTGAGATGATGTGTTACAGCCCTTAACCCCAGTGTGCAGAAGTTGTCGAAACGTGTTTTCCAGCAGAAATAAACACGTTTTGGAAACTTTGGTCACCCCCATGTAACTTATGGGGCAGGAACAACACACTTTTCAAAACGTGTTTTTCAGCCGAAATAAACGCCTTTTTTCAAACTTTGGAATCCCAGTGTAACTGCCTGGCTAAGAAGAGCACACTGAGTCAGCCCTTAACCCTAGTGTGCAGAAGTTGTCAAAACTTGTTTTTCAGCAGAAATAAACACGTTTTGGAAACTTTGGTCACCCCCATGTAACTTATGGGGCAGGAACAGCACACTTTTCAAAACGTGTTTTTCATCCTAAATAATCGCGTTTTTTCAAACTTTGGAATCCCAGTGTAACTGCCTGGCTAAGAAGAGCGCACTGAGTCAGCCCTTAACCCCAGTATGCAGAAGTTGTCAAAATGTGTTTTTCGGCAGAAATAAACATGTTTTGGCAACTTTGGTCACCACCGTGTAACTTATGGGGCAGGAACAGCACACTTGAAAAAACGTGTTTTTCAGCCGACATAAACGCGTTTTTCAGCCTTTGGAATCCCAGTGTAACTGCCTGGCTCAGAAGAGCCCACTGAGTCAGCCCTTAACCCCAGTCTGCAGATGTTGTCAAAACGTGTTTTTCAGCAGAAATAAATACGTTTTGGCAACTTTGGTCACCCCCATGTAACTTATAGGGCAGGAACAGCACACTTTTCAAAATGTGTTTTTCATCCCGAAATAAACGCGTTTTCTCAGCTTTTGGAATCCCAGTGGAACTACCAGGCTAAGAAGAGCACACTGAGACAGCCCTTAACCCCAGGGTGCAAAAGTTGTCAAAACGTGTTTTTCGGCAGAAATAAACACGTTTTGGCAAGTTTGGTCACCCCCATGTAACTTATGGGGCAGGAACAGCACACTTTTCAAAACGTGTTTTTCAGCCCGCAATAAACGCGTTTTCTCAGCCTTTGGAATCCCAGTGTAACTGCTGGCTCAGAAGAGCCCACTTAGTCAGCTCTTAACCCCAGTGTGCAGAAGTTGTCAAAACGTGTTTTTCAGCAGAAGTAAACACGTTTTGGAAACATTGGTCACCCCCATGTAACTTATGGGGCAAGAACAGCACACTTTTGAAAACGTGTTTTTCATCTAAATAAACGCGTTTTTTAAACTTTTGAATCCCAGGTTAACTGCCTGGCTAAGAAGAGCACACTAAGTCAGCCCTTAAACCCAGTGTGCAGATGTTGTCAAAACGTGTTTTTCGGCAGAAATAAACACGTTTTGGAAACTTTGGTCACCCCCATGTAACTTATGGGGCAGAAACAGCACACTTTTTAAAACGTGTTTTTCAGCCGCAATAAACGCGTTTTTTTCAAACTTTGGAATCCCAGTGTAACTGCCTGGCTCAGAAGAGCACACTGAGACAGCCCTTAACCCCAGTGTGCAGAAATTCTCAAAACGTGTTTTTCAGCAGAAATAAACACGTTTTGGCAACATTGGTCACCCCCATGTAAATTATAGCGCAGGAACAGCACACTTTTCAAAACGTGTTTTTTAGCAGAAATAAACGTATTTTTTCAAACTTTTGAATCCCAGTGTAACTGCCTGGCTCAGAAGAGCACACTGAGTCAGCACTTTACCCTAGTGTGGAGAAGTTGTCAAAACGTGTTTTTCAGCAGAAATAAAGACATTTTGGAAACTTTGGTCACCCCCATGTAACTTATGGGGCAGGAACAGCACACTTTTCAAAACGTGTTTTTCAGCCCGAATTAAACGCGTTTTCTCAGCCTTTGGAATCCTAGTGTAACTGCTGGCTCAGAAGAGCCCACTGAGTGAGCCCTTAACCCCAGTGTGCAGATGTTGTCAAAACGTGTTTTTCAGCAGAAGTAAACACGTTTTGGCAACTTTGGAACCCCCATGTAACTTATGCGGCAGGAACAGCACACTTTTCAAAACGTGTTTTTCAGCCCGAAATAAACGCGTTTTTTCAAACTTTGGAATCCCAGTGTAACTGCTTGGATTAGAAAAGCAAACTGAGTCAGCCCTTAACCCCAGTGTACAGAGGTTGTCAAAAAGTGTTTTAGGCAGAAATAAACACGTTTTGGAAACATTGGTCACCCCCATGTAACTTATGGGGTAAGATAAGCACACTTTTGAAAACGTGTTTTTCATCTGAATAAACACGTTTTTCAAACTTTGGAATTCCAGTGTAGCTGCCTGGCTAAGAAGAGCACACTAAGTCAGCCCTTAAACCCAGTGTGCAGATGTTGTCAAAACGTGTTTTCCGGCAGAAATAAAGACATTTTCAAACTTTGGTCACCCCCATGTAACTTATGGGGCAGGAACAGCACACTTTTCAAAACGTGTTTTTCATCTAAATAATCGCGTTTTTTCAAACTTTGGAATCCCAGTGTAACTGCCTGGCTCAGAAGAGCGGACTGAGTCAGCCCTTAACCCCAGTGTGCAGATGTTGTCAAAATGTGTTTTTCAGCAGAAATAAATACGTTTTGGCAACTTTGGTAACCCCCATGTAATATGTGGCAGGAACAACACACTTTTCAAAACGTGTTTTTCAGCCGAATTAAACGCCTTTTTTCAAACTTTGGAATCCAAGTGTAAATGCCTGGCTAAGAAGAGCACACTGAGACAGCCCTTAACCCCAGTGTGCAAAAGTTTTTAAAACGTGTTTTTCGGCAGAAATAAACACGTTTTGGCAACTTTGGTCACCCCCATGTAAATTATGGGGCAGGAACAGCACACTTTTCAAAACGTGTTTTTTAGCAGAAATAAACGTATTTTTTCAAACTTTTGAATCCCAGTGTAACTGCTTGGCTCAGAAGAGCACACTGAGTCAGCCCTTTACCCTAGTGTGGAGAAGTTGTCAAAACGTGTTTTTCAGCAGATATAAAGACATTTTGGCAACTTTGGTCACCCCCATGTAACTTATGGGGCAAGAACAGCACACTTTTGAAAACGTGTTTTTCATCTAAATAAACGCGTGTTTTAAACTTTGGAATCCCAGTGTAGCTGCCTGGCTAAAAAGAGCACACTAAGTCAGCCCTTAAACCCAGTGTGCAGAAGTTGTCAAAACGTGTTTTTCGGCAGAAATAAACACGTTTTGGCAACCTTGGTCACCCCCATGTAACTTATGGGGCAGGAACAGCACACTTTTCAAAACGTGTTTTTCAGCCCGAAATAAACGCGTTTTCTCAGCCCTTGGAATCGCAGTGTAACTGCCTGGCTCAGAAGAGCCCACTGAGTCAGCCCTTAACCCCAGTGTGCAGAAGTTGTCAAAACTTGTTTTTCAGCAGAAATAAACACGTTTTGGCAACTTTGGTCACCCCCATGTACATTAGGGGGCAGGAACAGCACACTTTTCAAAACGTGTTTTTCAGCCCGCAATAAACGCGTTTTCTCAGCCTTTGGAATCCAAGTGTAACTGCTGGCTCAGAAGAGCCCACTGAGTCAGCTCTTAACCCCAGTGTGCAGAAGTTGTCAAAACGTGTTTTTCAGCAGAAGTAAACACGTTTTGGCAACTTGGTCACCCCCATGTAACTTATGCGGCAGGAACAGCACACTTTTCAAAACGTGTTTTTCATCCGAAATAAACGCGTTTTTTCAAACTTTGGAATCCCAGTGTAACTGCCTGGATTAGAAAAGCAAACTGAGTCAGCCCTTAACCCCAGTGTGCAGAAGTTGTCAAAACGTGTTTTTTCGGCAGAAATAAACACGTTTTGGCAACATTGGTCACCCCCATGTAACTTATGGGGCAAGAACAGCACACTTTTGAAAATGTGTTTTTCATCTAAATAAACGCGTTTTTTAAACTTTGGAATCCCAGTGTAGCTGCCTGGCTAAGAAGAGCACACTAAGTCAGCCCTTAAACCCAGTGTGCAGAAATTGTCAAAACGTGTTTTTCGGCAGAAATAAACACATTTTGGCAACTTTGGTCACCCCCATGTAACTTATGGGGCAGGAACAGCACACTTTTCAAAACATGTTTTTTAGCAGAAATAAACGTGTTTCTTCAAACTTTTGAATCCCTGTGTAACTGCCTGGCTCAGAAGAGCCCACTGAGTCAGCCCTTAACCCCAGTGTGCAGATGTTGTCAAAACGTGTTTTTCAGCAGAAATAAACACGTTTTGGCAACTTTGGTCACCCCCATGTACATTAGGGGGCAGGAACAGCACACTTTTCAAAACGTGTTTTTCAGCCCGCAATAAACGCGTTTTCTCAGCCTTTGGAATCCAAGTGTAACTGCTGGCTCAGAAGAGCCCACTGAGTCAGCTCTTAACCCCAGTGTGCAGAAGTTGTCAAAACGTGTTTTTCAGCAGAAGTAAACACGTTTTGGCAACTTGGTCACCCCCATGTAACTTATGCGGCAGGAACAGCACACTTTTCAAAACGTGTTTTTCAGCCCGAAATAAACGCGTTTTCTCAGCCCTTGGAATGACAGTGTAACTGCCTGGCTCAGAAGAGCCCACTGAGTCAGCCCTTAACCCCAGTGTGCAGAAATTGTCAAAACGTGTTTTTCAGCAGAAATAAACACATTTTGGCAACTTTGGTCACCCCCATGTAACTTATGGGGCAGGAACAGCACACTTTTCAAAACATGTTTTTCATCTAAATAATCGCGTTTTTTCAAACTTTGGAATCCCAGTGTAACTGCCTGGATTAGAAAAGCAAACTGAGTCAGCCCTTAACCCCAGTGTACAGAAGTTGTCAAAAAGTGTTTTCGGCAGAAATAAACACGTTTTGGAAACATTGGTCACCCCCATGTAACTTATGGGGCAAGAACAGCACACTTTTGAAAACGTGTTTTTCATCTAAATAAACGCGTTTTTTAAACTTTGGAATCCCAGTGTAGCTGCCTGGCTAAGAAGAGCACACTAAGTCAGCCCTTAAACCCAGTGTGCAGAAATTGTCAAAACGTGTTTTTCGGCAGAAATAAACACATTTTGGCAACTTTGGTCACCCCCATGTAACTTATGGGGCAGGAACAGCACACTTTTCAAAACATGTTTTTTAGCAGAAATAAACGTGTTTCTTCAAACTTTTGAATCCCTGTGTAACTGCCTGGCTCAGAAGAGCCCACTGAGTCAGCCCTTAACCCCAGTGTGCAGATGTTGTCAAAACGTGTTTTTCAGCAGAAGTAAACACGTTTTGGCACTTTTGGAACCCCCATGTAACTTATGTGGCAGGAACAGCACACTTTTCAAAACGTGTTTTTCAGCCGAAAAAAACACGTTTTTTAAACTTTGGAATGCCAGTGTAGCTGCCTGGCTCAGAAGACTAAACTGAGTCAGCCCTTAACCCCAGTGTGCAGAAGTTGTCAAAACGTGTTTTTCGGCAGAAATAAACACATTTTGGCAACTTTGGTCACCCCCATGTAACTTATGGGGCAGAAACAGCACACTTTTTAAAAAGTGTTTTTCAGCCGCAATAAACGCGTTTTTTTCAAACTTTGGAATCCCAGTGTAACTGCCTGGCTCAAAGAGTACACTGAGACAGCCCTTAACCCCACTGTGCAGAAATTGTCAAAACGTGTTTTTCAGCAGAAATAAACACGTTTTCTCAGCCCTTGGAATCGCAGTGTAACTGCCTGGCTCAAAAGAGCCCACTGAGTCAGCCCTTAACCCCAGTGTGCAGAAGTTGTCAAAACGTGTTTTTCGGCAGAAATAAACACATTTTGGCAACTTTGGTCACCCCCATGTAACTTATGGGGCAGAAACAGCACACTTTTTAAAACGTGTTTTTCAGCCGCAATAAACGCGTTTTTTTCAAACTTTGGAATCCCAGTGTAACTGCCTGGCTCAGAAAAGCGCACTGAGTCAGCCCTTAACCCCAGTGTGCAGATGTTGTCAAAATGTGTTTTTCAGCAGAAATAAATACGTTTTGGCAACTTTGGTAACCCCCATGTAACTTATGTGGCAGGAATAACACACTTTTCAAAACGTGTTTTTCAGCCGAATTAAACGCCTTTTTTCAAACTTTGGAATCCAAGTGTAAATGCCTGGCTAAGAAGAGCACACTGAGACAGCCCTTAACCCCAGTGTGCAAAAGTTTTTAAAACGTGTTTTTCGGCAGAAATAAACACGTTTTGGCAACTTTGGTCACCCCCATGTAAATTATGGGGCAGGAACAGCACACTTTTCAAAACGTGTTTTTTAGCAGAAATAAACGTATTTTTTCAAACTTTTGAATCCCAGTGTAACTGCCTGGCTCAGAAGAGCACACTGAGTCAGCACTTTACCCTAGTGTGGAGAAGTTGTCAAAACGTGTTTTTCAGCAGAAATAAAGACTTTTTGGAAACTTTGGTCACCCCCATGTAACTTATGGGGCAGGAACAGCACACTTTTCAAAACGTGTTTTTCAGCCCGAATTAAACGCGTTTTCTCTGCCTTCGGAATCCCTGTGTAACTGCTGGCTCAGAAGAGCCCACTGAGTGAGCCCTTAACCCCAGTGTGCAGATGTTGTCAAAACGTGTTTTTCAGCAGAAGTAAACACGTTTTGGCAACTTTGGAACCCCCATGTAACTTATGCGGCAGTAACAGCACACTTTTCAAAACGTGTTTTTCAGCCCGAAATAAACGCGTTTTTTCAAACTTTGGAATCCCAGTGTAACTGCCTGGATTAGAAAAGCAAACTGAGTCAGCCCTTAACCCCAGTGTACAGAAGTTGTCAAAAAGTGTTTTCGGCAGAAATAAACACGTTTTGGAAACATTGGTCACCCCCATGTAACTTATGGGGCAAGAACAGCACACTTTTGAAAACGTGTTTTTCATCTAAATAAACGCGTTTTTTAAACTTTGGAATCCCAGTGTAGCTGCCTGGCTCAGAAGAGCGCACTGAGTCAGCCCTTAACCCCAGTGTGCAGATGTTGTCAAAATGTGTTTTTCAGCAGAAGTAAACACGTTTTGGCAACTTTGGAACCCCCATGTAACTTATGCGGCAGTAACAGCACACTTTTCAAAACGTGTTTTTCAGCCCGAAATAAACGCGTTTTTTCAAACTTTGGAATCCCAGTGTAACTGCCTGGATTAGAAAAGCAAACTGAGTCAGCCCTTAACCCCAGTGTACAGAAGTTGTCAAAAAGTGTTTTCGGCAGAAATAAACACGTTTTGGAAACATTGGTCACCCCCATGTAACTTATGGGGCAAGAACAGCACACTTTTGAAAACGTGTTTTTCATCTAAATAAACGCGTTTTTTAAACTTTGGAATCCCAGTGTAGCTGCCTGGCTCAGAAGAGCCCACTGAGTCAGCCCTTAACCCCAGTGTGCAGAAGTTGTCAAAATGTGTTTTTCGGCTGAAATAAACACGTTTTGGCAACTTTGGTCACCCCCATGTTACTTATAGGGCAGGAACAGCACAGTTTTCAAAACGTGTTTCTCAGCCCGAAATAAACGCGTTTTCTCAGCCCTTGGAATGACAGTGTAACTGCCTGGCTCAGAAGAGCCCACTGAGTCAGCCCTTAACCCCAGTGTGCAGAAATTGTCAAAACATGTTTTTCAGTAGAAATAAACACGTTTTGGCGACTTTGGTCACCCCCATGTAACTTATAGGGCAGGAACAGCACACTTTTCAAAACGTGTTTTTCAGCCAGAAATGAACGCGTTTTCTCAGCCCTTGGAATCGCAGTGTAACTGCCTGGCTCAGAAGAACCCACTGAGTCAGCCCTTAACCCCAGTGTGCAGAAATTGTCAAAACGTGCTTTTCGGCAGAAATAAACACATTTTGGCAACTTTGGTCACCCCCATGTAACTTATGGGGCAGGAAAAGCACACTTTTCAAAACGTGTTTTTCATCTAAATAATCGCGTTTTTTCAAACTTTGGAATCCCAGTGTAACTGCCTGGCTCAGAAGAGCGCACTGAGTCAGCCCTTAACCCCAGTGTGCAGATATTGTCAAAATGTGTTTTTCAGCAGGAATAAATACGTTTTGGCAACTTTGGTAACCCCCATGTAACTTATGTGGCAGGAACAACACACTTTTCAAAACGTGTTTTTCAGCCGAATTAAACGCCTTTTTTCAAACTTTGGAATCCAAGTGTAAATGCCTGGCTAAGAAGAGCACACTGAGACAGCCCTTAACCCCAGTGTGCAAAAGTTTTTAAAACGTGTTTTTCGGCACAAATAAACACGTTTTGGCAACTTTGGTCACCCCCATGTAAATTATGGGGCAGGAACAGCACACTTTTCAAAACGTGTTTTTTAGCAGAAATAAACGTATTTTTTCAAACTTTTGAATCCCAGTGTAACTGCCTGGCTCAGAAGAGCACACTGAGTCAGCACTTTACCCTAGTGTGGAGAAGTTGTCAAAACGTGTTTTTCAGCAGAAATAAAGACTTTTTGGAAACTTTGGTCACCCCCATGTAACTTATGGGGCAGGAACAGCACACTTTTCAAAACGTGTTTTTCAGCCCGAATTAAACGCGTTTTCTCAGCCTTTGGAATCCCAGTGTAACTGCCTGGCTCAGAAGAGCCCACTGAGTCAGCCCTTAACCCTAGTGTGCAGAAGTTGTCAAAATGTGTTTTTCAGCAGAAATAAACACGTTTTGGCAACTTTGGTCACACCCATGTAACTTATGGGGCAGGAACAGCACACTTTTCAAAACGTGTTTTTCAGCCGAGAAAAACACGTTTTTTAAACTTTGGAATGCCAGTGTAGCTGCCTGGCTCAGAAGAGCACACTGAGTCAGCCCTTAACCCCAGTGTGCAGAAGTTGTCAAAACGTGTTTTTCGGCAGAAATAAACACATTTTGGCAACTTTGGTCACCCCCATGTAACTTATGGGGCAGAAACAGCACACTTTTTAAAACGTGTTTTTCAGCCGCAATAAACGCGTTTTTTTCAAACTTTGGAATCCCAGTCTAACTGCCTGGCTCAGAAGAGCACACTGAGATAGCCCTTAACCCCAGTGTGCAGAAGTTGTCAAAACGTGTTTTTCAGCAGAAATAAAGACATTTTGGAACATTGGTCATCCCCATGTAACTTATGGGGCAGGAACAGCACACTTTTCAAAACGTGTTTTTCAGCCCGAAATAAACGCGTTTTCTCTGCCTTCGGAATCCCAGTGTAACTGCTGGCTCAGAAGAGCCCACTGAGTGAGCCCTTAACCCCAGTGTGCAGATGTTGTCAAAACGTGTTTTTCAGCAGAAGTAAACACGTTTTGGCAACTTTGGTCACCCCCATGTAACTTACAGGGCAGGAACAGCACACTTTTCAAAACGTGTTCTTCAGCCGAAATAAACGCTGTTTTTCAAACTTTGGAATCCCAGTGTAACTGCCTGGATTAGAAAAGCAAACTGAGTCAGCCCTTAACCCCAGTGTACAGAAGTTGTCAAAAAGTGTTTTCGGCAGAAATAAACACGTTTTGGAAACATTGGTCACCCCCATGTAACTTATGGGGTAAGAACAGCACACTTTTGAAAACGTGTTTTTCATCTGAATAAACACGTTTTTTAAACTTTGGAATCCCAGTGTAGCTGCCTGGCTAAGAAGAGCACACTAAGTCAGCCCTTAAACCCAGTGTGCAGAAGTTGTCAAAACGTGTTTTTCGGCAGAAATAAACACGTTTTGGCAACTTTGGTCACCCCCATGTAACTTATGGGGTAGAAACAGCACACTTTTCAAAACGTGTTTTTTAGCAGAAATAAACGTGTTTCTTCAAACTTTTGAATCCCAGTTTAGCTGCCTGGCTAAGAAGAGCACATTAAGTCAGCCCTTAAACCCAGTGTGCAGATGTTGTCAAAACGTGTTTTCCGGCAGAAATAAACATGTTTTGGCAACTTTGGTCACCCCCATGTAACTTATGGGGCAGGAACAGCACACTTTTTAAAACGTGTTTTTCAGCCGCAATAAACGCGTTTTTTTCATACTTTGGAATCCCATTGTAACTGCCTGGCTCAGAAGAGCACACTGAGACAGCCCTTAACCCCAGTGTGCAGAAGTTGTCAAAACGTGCTTTTCGGCAGAAATAAACACATTTTGGCAACTTTGGTCACCCCCATGTAACTTATGGGGCAGGAACAGCACACTTTTCAAAACGTGTTTTTCATCTAAATAATCGCGTTTTTTCAAACTTTGGAATCCCAGTGTAACTGTCTGGCTCAGAAGAGCGCACTGAGTCAGCCCTTAACCCCAGTGTGCAGATGTTGTCAAAATGTGTTTTTCAGCAGAAATAAATACGTTTTGGCAACTTTGGTAACCCCCATGTAACTTATGTGGCAGGAACAACACACTTTTCAAAACGTGTTTTTCAGCCGAATTAAACGCCTTTTTTCAAACTTTGGAATCCAAGTGTAAATGCCTGGCTAAGAAGAGCACACTGAGACAGCCCTTAACCCCAGTGTGCAAAAGTTTTTAAAACGTGTTTTTCGGCAGAAATAAACACGTTTTGGCAACTTTGGTCACCCCCATGTAAATTATGGGGCAGGAACAGCACACTTTTCAAAACGTGTTTTTTAGCAGAAATAAATGTATTTTTTCAAACTTTTGAATCCCAGTGTAACTGCCTGGCTCAGAAGAGCACACTGAGTCAGCACTTTACCCTAGTGTGGAGAAGTTGTCAAAACGTGTTTTCGGAAGAAATAAACACGTTTTGGAAACATTGGTCACCCCCATGTAACTTATGGGGCAAGAATAGCACACTTTTCAAAACGTGTTTTTCATCTAAATAAACGCGTTTTTTAAACTTTGGAATCCCAGTGTAGCTGCCTGGCTAAGAAGAGCATACTAAGTCAGCCCATAAACCCAGTGTGCAGAAGTTGTCAAAACGTGTTTTCCGGCAGAAATAAACACGTTTTGGCAACTTTGGTCACCCCCATGTAACTTATGGGGCAGGAACAGCACACTTTTCAAAACGTGTTTTTTAGCAGAAATAAAGGTGTTTCTTCAAACTTTTGAATCCCAGGTTAGCTGCCTGGCTAAGAAGAGCACACTAAGTCAGCCCTTAAACCCAGTGTGCAGATGTTGTCAAAACGTGTTTTTCGGCAGAAATAAACACATTTTGGCAACTTTGGTCACCCCCATGTAACTTATGGGGCAGAAACAGCACACTTTTTAAAACGTGTTTTTCAGCCGCAATAAACGCGTTTTTTTCAAACTTTGGAATCCCAGTGTAACTGCCTGGCTCAGAAGAGCACACTGAGATAGCCCTTAACCCCAGTGTGCAGAAGTTGTCAAAACGTGTTTTTCAGCAGAAATAAAGACATTTTGGAACATTGGTCATCCCCATGTAACTTATGGGGCAGGAACAGCACACTTTTCAAAACGTGTTTTTCAGCCCGAAATAAACGCGTTTTCTCTGCCTTCGGAATCCCAGTGTAACTGCTGGCTCAGAAGAGCCCACTGAGTGAGCCCTTAACCCCAGTGTGCAGATGTTGTCAAAACGTGTTTTTCAGCAGAAGTAAACACGTTTTGGCAACTTTGGTCACCCCCATGTAACTTACAGGGCAGGAACAGCACACTTTTCAAAACGTGTTCTTCAGCCGAAATAAACGCTGTTTTTCAAACTTTGGAATCCCAGTGTAACTGCCTGGATTAGAAAAGCAAACTGAGTCAGCCCTTAACCCCAGTGTACAGAAGTTGTCAAAAAGTGTTTTCGGCAGAAATAAACACGTTTTGGAAACATTGGTCACCCCCATGTAACTTATGGGGTAAGAACAGCACACTTTTGAAAACGTGTTTTTCATCTGAATAAACACGTTTTTTAAACTTTGGAATCCCAGTGTAGCTGCCTGGCTAAGAAGAGCACACTAAGTCAGCCCTTAAACCCAGTGTGCAGAAGTTGTCAAAACGTGTTTTTCGGCAGAAATAAACACATTTTGGCAACTTTGGTCACCCCCATGTAACTTATGGGGTAGAAACAGCACACTTTTCAAAACGTGTTTTTTAGCAGAAATAAACGTGTTTCTTCAAACTTTTGAATCCCAGTTTAGCTGCCTGGCTAAGAAGAGCACATTAAGTCAGCCCTTAAACCCAGTGTGCAGATGTTGTCAAAACGTGTTTTCCGGCAGAAATAAACATGTTTTGGCAACTTTGGTCACCCCCATGTAACTTATGGGGCAGGAACAGCACACTTTTTAAAACGTGTTTTTCAGCCGCAATAAACGCGTTTTTTTCATACTTTGGAATCCCATTGTAACTGCCTGGCTCAGAAGAGCACACTGAGACAGCCCTTAACCCCAGTGTGCAGAAGTTGTCAAAACGTGCTTTTCGGCAGAAATAAACACATTTTGGCAACTTTGGTCACCCCCATGTAACTTATGGGGCAGGAACAGCACACTTTTCAAAACGTGTTTTTCATCTAAATAATCGCGTTTTTTCAAACTTTGGAATCCCAGTGTAACTGTCTGGCTCAGAAGAGCGCACTGAGTCAGCCCTTAACCCCAGTGTGCAGATGTTGTCAAAATGTGTTTTTCAGCAGAAATAAATACGTTTTGGCAACTTTGGTAACCCCCATGTAACTTATGTGGCAGGAACAACACACTTTTCAAAACGTGTTTTTCAGCCGAATTAAACGCCTTTTTTCAAACTTTGGAATCCAAGTGTAAATGCCTGGCTAAGAAGAGCACACTGAGACAGCCCTTAACCCCAGTGTGCAAAAGTTTTTAAAACGTGTTTTTCGGCAGAAATAAACACGTTTTGGCAACTTTGGTCACCCCCATGTAAATTATGGGGCAGGAACAGCACACTTTTCAAAACATGTTTTTTAGCAGAAATAAATGTATTTTTTCAAACTTTTGAATCCCAGTGTAACTGCCTGGCTCAGAAGAGCACACTGAGTCAGCACTTTACCCTAGTGTGGAGAAGTTGTCAAAACGTGTTTTCGGAAGAAATAAACACGTTTTGGAAACATTGGTCACCCCCATGTAACTTATGGGGCAAGAATAGCACACTTTTCAAAACGTGTTTTTCATCTAAATAAACGCGTTTTTTAAACTTTGGAATCCCAGTGTAGCTGCCTGGCTAAGAAGAGCATACTAAGTCAGCCCATAAACCCAGTGTGCAGAAGTTGTCAAAACGTGTTTTCCGGCAGAAATAAACACGTTTTGGCAACTTTGGTCACCCCCATGTAACTTATGGGGCAGGAACAGCACACTTTTCAAAACGTGTTTTTTAGCAGAAATAAAGGTGTTTCTTCAAACTTTTGAATCCCAGGTTAGCTGCCTGGCTAAGAAGAGCACACTAAGTCAGCCCTTAAACCCAGTGTGCAGATGTTGTCAAAACGTGTTTTTCGGCAGAAATAAACACGTTTTGGCAACTTTGGTCACCCCCATGTAACTTATGGGGCAGGAACAGCACACTTTTCAAAACGTGTTTTTCAGCCGAGAAAAACACGTTTTTTAAACTTTGGAATGCCAGTGTAGCTGCCTGGCTCAGAAGAGCACACTGAGTCAGCCCTTAACCCCAGTGTGCAGAAGTTGTCAAAACGTGTTTTTCGGCAGAAATAAACACATTTTGGCAACTTTGGTCACCCCCATGTAACTTATGGGGCAGAAACAGCACACTTTTTAAAACGTGTTTTTCAGCCGCAATAAACGCGTTTTTTTCAAACTTTGGAATCCCAGTGTAACTGCCTGGCTCAGAAGAGCACACTGAGACAGCCCTTAACCCCAGTGTGCAGAAGTTGTCAAAACGTGTTTTTCAGCAGAAATAAAGACATTTTGGAACATTGGTCATCCCCATGTAACTTATGGGGCAGGAACAGCACACTTTTCAAAACGTGTTTTTCAGCCCGAAATAAACGCGTTTTCTCTGCCTTCGGAATCCCAGTGTAACTGCTGGCTCAGAAGAGCCCACTGAGTGAGCCCTGAACCCCAGTGTGCAGATGTTGTCAAAACGTGTTTTTCAGCAGAAGTAAACACGTTTTGGCAACTTTGGTCACCCCCATGTAACTTACAGGGCAGGAACAGCACACTTTTCAAAACGTGTTCTTCAGCCGAAATAAACGCTTTTTTTCAAACTTTGGAATCCCAGTGTAACTGCCTGGATTAGAAAAGCAAACTGAATCAGCCCTTAACCCCAGTGTACAGAAGTTGTCAAAAAGTGTTTTCGGTAGAAATAAACACGTTTTGGAAACATTGGTCACCCCCATGTAACTTATGGGGTAAGAACAGCACACTTTTGAAAACGTGTTTTTCATCTGAATAAACACGTTTTTTAAACTTTGGAATCCCAGTGTAGCTGCCTGGCTAAGAAGAGCACACTAAGTCAGCCCTTAAACCCAGTGTGCAGAAGTTGTCAAAACGTGTTTTTCGGCAGAAATAAACACGTTTTGGCAACTTTGGTCACCCCCATGTAACTTATGGGGCAGAAACAGCACACTTTTCAAAATGTGTTTTTTAGCAGAAATAAAGGTGTTTCTTCAAACTTTTGAATCCCAGTTTAGCTGCCTGGCTAAGAAGAGCACATTAAGTCAGCCCTTAAACCCAGTGTGCAGATGTTGTCAAAACGTGTTTTCCGGCAGAAATAAACATGTTTTGGCAACTTTGGTCACCCCCATGTAACTTATGGGGCAGGAACAGCACACTTTTTAAAACGTGTTTTTCAGCCGCAATAAACGCGTTTTTTTCATACTTTGGAATCCCATTGTAACTGCCTGGCTCAGAAGAGCACACTGAGACAGCCCTTAACCCCAGTGTGCAGAAGTTGTCAAAACGTGCTTTTCGGCAGAAATAAACACATTTTGGCAACTTTGGTCACCCCCATGTAACTTATGTGGCAGGAACAACACACTTTTCAAAACGTGTTTTTCAGCCGAATTAAACGCCTTTTTTCAAACTTTGGAATCCAAGTGTAAATGCCTGGCTAAGAAGAGCACACTGAGACAGCCCTTAACCCCAGTGTGCAAAAGTTTTTAAAACGTGTTTTTCGGCAGAAATAAACACGTTTTGGCAACTTTGGTCACCCCCATGTAAATTATGGGGCAGGAACAGCACACTTTTCAAAACGTGTTTTTTAGCAGAAATAAATGTATTTTTTCAAACTTTTGAATCCCAGTGTAACTGCCTGGCTCAGAAGAGCACACTGAGTCAGCACTTTACCCTAGTGTGTTGAAGTTGTCAAAACGTGTTTTTCAGCAGAAATAAAGACTTTTTGGAAACTTTGGTCACCCCCATGTAACTTATGGGGCAGGAACAGCACACTTTTCAAAATGTGTTTTTCAGCCCGAATTAAACGCGTTTTCTCAGCCTTTGGAATCCCAGTGTAACTGCCTGGCTCAGAAGAGCCCACTGAGTCAGCCCTTAACCCTAGTGTGCAGAAGTTGTCAAAATGTGTTTTTCAGCAGAAATAAGCACGTTTTGGCAACTTTGGAACCCCCATGTAACTTATGCGGCAGTAACAGCACACTTTTCAAAACGTGTTTTTCAGCCCGGAATAAACGCGTTTTCTCAGCCCATGGAATCGCAGTTTAACTGCCTGGCTCAGAAGAGCACACTGAGTCAGCCCTTAACCCCAGTGTGCAGAAGTTGTCAAAACGTGTTTTTCGGCAGAAATTAACATATTTTGGAACTTTGGTCACCCCCATGTAACTTATGGGGCAGGAACAGCACACTTTTCAAAACGTGTTTTTCAGCCCGAAATAAACGCGTTTTCTCAGCCTTTGGAATCCCCGTGTAACTGCCTGGCTCAGAAGAGCCCACTGAGTCAGCCCTTAACCCCAGTGTGCAGAAGTTGTCAAAACGTGTTTTCGGCAGAAATAAACACGTTTTGGCATCATTGGTCACCCCCATGTAACTTATGGGGCAAGAACAGCACACTTTTGAAAACGTGTTTTTCATCTAAATAAACACGTTTTTTAAACTTTGGAATCCCAGTGTAGCTGCCTAGCTAAGAAGAGCACACTAAGTCAGCCCTTAAACCCAGTGTCCAGAAGTTGTCAAAACGTGTTTTTCGGCAGAAATAAACACGTTTTGGCAACCTTTGTCACCCCCATGTAACTTATAGGGCAGGAACAGCACACTTTTCAAAACTTGTTTTTCAGCCCGAAATAAACACGTTTTCTCAGCCTTTGGAATCGCAGTGTAACTGCCTGGCTCAGAAGAGCCCACTGAGTCAGCCCTTAACCCCAGTGTGCAGAAATTGTCAAAACGTGTTTTTCAGCAGAAATAAACACGTTTTGGCAACTTTGGTCACCCCCATGTAACTTATAGGGCAGGAAGAGCACAGTTTTCAAAACATGTTTTTCAGCCTGAAATAAACGCGTTTTCTCAGCCCTTGGAATCGCAGTGTAACTGCCTGGCTCAGAAGAGCCCACTGAGTCAGCCCTTAACCCCAGAGTGCAGATGTTGTCAAAACGTGTTTTTCAGCAGAAATAAACACATTTTGGCAACTTTGGTCACCCCCATGTAACTTATAGGGCAGGAACAGCACACTTTTCAAAACGTGTTTTTCAGCCCGGAATAAACGCGTTTTCTCAGCCCATGGAATCGCAGTTTAACTGCCTGGCTCAGAAGAGCACACTGAGACAGCCCTTAACCCCAGTGTGCAGAAGTTGTCAAAACGTGTTTTTCAGCAGAAATAAAGACATTTTGGAACTTTGGTCACCCCCATGTAACTTATGGGGCAGGAACAGCACACTTTTCAAAACCTGTTTTTCAGCCCGAAATAAATGCGTTTTCTCAGCCTTTGGAATCCCAGTGTAACTGCCTGGCTCAGAAGAGCCCACTGAGTCAGCCCTTAACCCCAGTGTGCAGAGGTTGTCAAAACATGCTTTTCAGCAGAAATAAACACGTTTTGGCAACTTTGGTCACCCCCATGTAAATTAGGGGGCAGGAACAGCACCCTTTTCAAAACGTGTTTTTCAGACCGAAATAAACGCGTTTTCTCAGCCCTTGGAATGGCAGTGTACCTGCCTGGCTCAGAAGAGCCCACTGAGTCAGCCCTTAACCCCAGCGTGCAGAAATTGTCAAAACGTGTTTTTCGGCAGAAATAAACACATTTTGGCAACTTTGGTCACCCCCATGTAACTTATGGGGCAGAAACAGCACACTCTTTAAAACGTGTTTTTCAGCCGCAATAAATGCGTTTCTTTCAAACTTTGGAATCCCTGTGTAACTGCCTGGCTCAGAAGAGCCCACTGAGTCAGCCCTTAACCCCAGTGGGCAGAAGTTGTCAAAACGTGCTTTTCAGCAGAAATAAACACGTTTTGGCAACTTTGGTCACCCTCATGTAAATTAGGGGGCAGGAACAGCACCCTTTTCAAAACGTGTTTTTCAGCCCGAAATAAACGCGTTTTCTCAGCCTTTGGAATCCCAGTGTAACTCCCTGGCTCAAAAGAGCCCACTGAGTCAGCCCTTAACCCTAGTGTGCAGAAGTTGTCAAAAAGTGTTTTTCAGCAGAAATAAACACGTTTTGGCAACTTTGGTCACCCCCATGTAACTTATGGGGCAGGAACAGCACAGTTTTCAAAACGTGTTTTTCAGCCCGAAATAAACGCGTTTTCTCAGCCCTTGGAATTGCAGTGTAACTGCCTGGCTCAGAAGAGCCCACTGAGTCAGCCCTTAACCCCAATGTGCAGAAATTGTCAAAACGTGCTTTTCAGCAGAAATAAACACGTTTTGGCAACTTTGGAACCCCCATGTAACTTATGCGGCAGGAACAGCACACTTTTCAAAATGTGTTTTTCAGCCGAAATAAACGCGTTTTTTCAAACTTTGGAATCCCAGTGTAACTGCATGGATTAGAAAAGCAAACTGAGTCAGCCCTTAACCCCAGTGTGCAGAAGTTGTCAAACAGTGTTTTCGGCAGAAATAAACACGTTTTGGCAACATTGGTCACCTCCATGTAACTTATGGGGCAGGAGCAGCACCCTTTTCAAAACGTGTTTTTCAGACCGAAATAAACGCGTTTTCTCAGCCTTTGGAATCGCAGTGTAACTGCCTGGCTCAGAAGAGCCCACTGAGTCAGCCCTTAACCCCAGTGTGCAGAAATTGTCAAAACGTGTTTTTCAGCAGAAATAAACACGTTTTGGCAACTTTGGTCACCCCCATGTAACTTATAGGGCAGGAAGAGCACAGTTTTCAAAACATGTTTTTCAGCCTGAAATAAACGCGTTTTCTCAGCCCTTGGAATCGCAGTGTAACTGCCTGGCTCAGAAGAGCCCACTGAGTCAGCCCTTAACCCCAGAGTGCAGATGTTGTCAAAACGTGTTTTTCAGCAGAAATAAACACATTTTGGCAACTTTGGTCACCCCCATGTAACTTATAGGGCAGGAACAGCACACTTTTCAAAACGTGTTTTTCAGCCCGGAATAAACGCGTTTTCTCAGCCCATGGAATCGCAGTTTAACTGCCTGGCTCAGAAGAGCACACTGAGACAGCCCTTAACCCCAGTGTGCAGAAGTTGTCAAAACGTGTTTTTCAGCAGAAATAAAGACATTTTGGAACTTTGGTCACCCCCATGTAACTTATGGGGCAGGAACAGCACACTTTTCAAAACCTGTTTTTCAGCCCGAAATAAATGCGTTTTCTCAGCCTTTGGAATCCCAGTGTAACTGCCTGGCTCAGAAGAGCCCACTGAGTCAGCCCTTAACCCCAGTGTGCAGAGGTTGTCAAAACATGCTTTTCAGCAGAAATAAACACGTTTTGGCAACTTTGGTCACCCCCATGTAAATTAGGGGGCAGGAACAGCACCCTTTTCAAAACGTGTTTTTCAGACCGAAATAAACGCGTTTTCTCAGCCCTTGGAATGGCAGTGTACCTGCCTGGCTCAGAAGAGCCCACTGAGTCAGCCCTTAACCCCAGCGTGCAGAAATTGTCAAAACGTGTTTTTCGGCAGAAATAAACACATTTTGGCAACTTTGGTCACCCCCATGTAACTTATGGGGCAGAAACAGCACACTCTTTAAAACGTGTTTTTCAGCCGCAATAAATGCGTTTCTTTCAAACTTTGGAATCCCTGTGTAACTGCCTGGCTCAGAAGAGCCCACTGAGTCAGCCCTTAACCCCAGTGGGCAGAAGTTGTCAAAACGTGCTTTTCAGCAGAAATAAACACGTTTTGGCAACTTTGGTCACCCCCATGTAACTTATGGGGCAGGAACAGCACAGTTTTCAAAACGTGTTTTTCAGCCCGAAATAAACGCGTTTTCTCAGCCCTTGGAATTGCAGTGTAACTGCCTGGCTCAGAAGAGCCCACTGAGTCAGCCCTTAACCCCAATGTGCAGAAATTGTCAAAACGTGCTTTTCAGCAGAAATAAACACGTTTTGGCAACTTTGGAACCCCCATGTAACTTATGCGGCAGGAACAGCACACTTTTCAAAATGTGTTTTTCAGCCGAAATAAACGCGTTTTTTCAAACTTTGGAATCCCAGTGTAACTGCATGGATTAGAAAAGCAAACTGAGTCAGCCCTTAACCCCAGTGTGCAGAAGTTGTCAAACAGTGTTTTCGGCAGAAATAAACACGTTTTGGCAACATTGGTCACCTCCATGTAACTTATGGGGCAGGAGCAGCACCCTTTTCAAAACGTGTTTTTCAGACCGAAATAAACGCGTTTTCTCAGCCTTTGGAATCCCAGTGTAACTGCTGGCTCAGAAGAGCCCACTGAGTCAGCCCTTAACCCCAGTGTGCAGATGTTGTGAAAACGTGTTTTTCAGCAGAAGTAAACACGTGTTGGCAACTTTGGAACCCCCATGTAACTTATGCGGCAGGAAAAGCACACTTTTCAAAACGTGTTTTTCAGCCGAAAAAAAAGCTTTTTTTTAAACTTTGGAATGCCAGTGTAGCTGCCTGGCTCAGAAGACCACACTGAGTTAGCCCTTAATCCCAGTGTGCAGAAGTTGTCAAAACGTGTTTTTCGGCAGAAATAAACACATTTTGGCAACTTTGGTCACCCCCATGTAACTAATGGGGCAGAAACAGCACACTTTTTAAAACGTGTTTTTCAGCCGCAATAAACGCGTTTTTTTCAAAATCTGGAATCCCAGTGTAACTGTCTGGCTCAGAAGAGCCCACTGAGTCAGCCCTTAACCCCAGTGGGCAGAAGTTGTCAAAACTTGCTTTTCAGCAGAAATAAACATGTTTTGGCAACTTTGGTCACCCACATGTAAATTAGGGGGCAGGAACAGCACCCATTTCAAAACGTGTTTTTCAGCCCTAAATAAACACGTTTTCTTAGCCTTTGGAATCCCAGTGTAACTGCCTGGCTCAGAAGAGCCCACTGAGTCAGCCCTTAACCCCAGTGTGCAGAAGTTGTCAAAATGTGTTTTTCGGCAGAAATAAATACGTTTTGGCAACTTTGGTCACCACCGTGTAACTTATGGGGCAGGAACAACACACTTTAAAAAATGTGTTTTTCAGCCCGAAATAAAAGCGTTTTTTCAGCCTTTTGAATCCCAGTGTAACTGCCTGGCTCAGAAGAGCCCACTGAGTAGGCCCTTAACCCCGGTCTGCAGATGTTGTCAAAACGTGTTTTTCAGCAGAAATAAATACGTTTTGGCAACTTTGGTCACCCCCATGTAACTTATGGGGCAGGAACAACACACTTTTGAAAACGTGTTTTTCATCTAAATAAACGCGTTTTTTAAACTTTGGAATCCCAGTGTTACTGCCTGGATTAGAAAAGCAAACTAAGTCAGCCTTTAACCCCAGTGTGCAGAAGTTGTCAAAACATGTTTTCGGCAGAAATAAACACGTTTTGGCAACATTGGTCACCCCCATGTAACTTATGGGGCAAGAACAGCACACTTTTGAAAACGTGTTTTTCATCTAAATAAACGCGTTTTTTAAACTTTGGAATCCCAGTGTAGCTGCCTGGCTCAGAAGAGCCCACTGAGTGAGCCCTTAACCCCAGTGTGTAGATGTTGTCAAAACGTGTTTTTCAGCAGAAGTAAACACGTTTTGGCAACTTTGGTCACCCCCATGTAACTTATGGGGCAGGAACAGCACACTTTTCAAAACGTGTTTTTCAGCCCGAAATAAACGCGTTTTCTCAGCCTTTGGAATCCCAGTGTAACTGCCTGGCTCAGAAGAGCCCACTGAGTGAGCCCTTAACCCCAGTGTGTAGAAGTTGTCAAAACGTGCTTTTCAGCTGAAATAAACAGGTTTTGGCAACTTTGGTCACCCTCATGTAAATTAGGGGGCAGGAACAGCACCCTTTTCAAAACGTGTTTTTCAGTCCGAAATAAACACGTTTTCTCAGCCTTTGGAATCCCAGTGTAACTGCCTGGCTCAGAAGAGCCCACTGAGTCAGCCCTTAACCCTAGTGTGCAGAAGTTGACAAAAAGTGTTTTTCAGCAGAAATAAACACGTTTTGGCAACATTGGTCACCCCCATGTAACTTATGGGGCAAGAACAGCACACTTTTGAAAACGTGTTTTTCATCTAAATAAACGCGTTTTTTAAACTTTGGAATCCCAGTGTAGCTGCCTGGCTCAGAAGAGCCCACTGAGTGAGCCCTTAACCCCAGTGTGTAGATGTTGTCAAAACGTGTTTTTCAGCAGAAGTAAACACGTTTTGGCAACTTTGGTCACCCCCATGTAACTTATGGGGCAGGAACAGCACACTTTTCAAAACGTGTTTTTCAGCCCGAAATAAACGCGTTTTCTCAGCCTTTGGAATCCCAGTGTAACTGCCTGGCTCAGAAGAGCCCACTGAGTGAGCCCTTAACCCCAGTGTGTAGAAGTTGTCAAAACGTGCTTTTCAGCTGAAATAAACAGGTTTTGGCAACTTTGGTCACCCTCATGTAAATTAGGGGGCAGGAACAGCACCCTTTTCAAAACGTGTTTTTCAGTCCGAAATAAACACGTTTTCTCAGCCTTTGGAATCCCAGTGTAACTGCCTGGCTCAGAAGAGCCCACTGAGTCAGCCCTTAACCCTAGTGTGCAGAAGTTGTCAAAAAGTGTTTTTCAGCAGAAATAAACACGTTTTGGCAACTTTGGTCACCCCCATGTAACTTATGGGGCAGGAACAGCACACTTTTCAAAACGTGTTTTTCATCTGAATAAACGCGTTTTCTCAGCCTTTGGAATCCCAGTGTAACTGCCTGGCTCAGAAGAGCCCACTGAGTCAGCCCTTAACCCCAGTGTGCAGAAGTTGTCAAAATGTGTTTTTCGGCAGAAATAAACACGTTTTGGCAACTTTGGTCACCACCGTGTAACTTATGGGGCAGGAACAAAACACTTTAAAAAACGTGTTTTTCAGCCCGAAATAAACGCGTTTTTTCAGCCTTTTGAATCCCAGTGTAACTGCCTGGCTCAGAAGAGCCCACTGAGTAGGCCCTTAACCCCAGTGTGCAGAAGTTGTCAAAACGTGTTTTTCAGCAGAAATAAACACGTTTTGGCAACTTTGGTCACCCCCATGTAAATTAGGGGGAAGGAACAGCACACTTTTCAAAACGTGTTTTTCAGCCGAAATAAACACGTTTTTTCAAACTTTGGAATCCCAGTGTAACTGCCTGGATTAGAAAAGGAAACTGAGTCAGCCTTTAACCCCAGTGTGCAGAAGTTGTCAAAACGTGTTTTCGGCAGAAATAAACACGTTTTGGCAACATTGGTCACCCCCATGTAACTTATGGGGCAAGAACAGCACACTTTTGAAAACGTGTTTTTCATCTAAATAAACGCGTTTTTTAAACTTTGGAATCCCAGTGCAGCTGCCTGGCTAAGAAGAGCACACTAAGTCAGCCCTTAAACCCAGTGTGCAGAAGTTGTCAAAACGTGTTTTTTGGCAGAAATAAACACGTTTTGACAACTTTGGTCACCCTCATGTAACTTATAGGGCAGGAACAGCACACTTTTCAAAACGTGTTTTTCAACCTGAAATAAACGCGTTTTCTCAACCCATGGAATCGCAGTGTAACTGCCTGGCTCAGAAGAGCCCACTGAGTCAGCCCTTAACCCCACTGTGCAGAAATTGTCAAAAACCTGTTTTTCAGCAGAAATAAACACGTTTTGGCAGCTTTGGTCACCCCCATGTAAATTATAGGGCAGGAACAGCACATTTTTCAAAACGTGTTTTTCAGCCCGAAATAAACGCGTTTTCTCAGCCCTTGGAATCGCAGTGTAACTGCCTGGCTCAGAAGAGCCCACTGAGTCAGCCCTTAACCCCAGTGTGCAGAAGTTGTCAAAAAGTGTTTTTCAGCAGAAATAAACACGTTTTGGCAACTTTGGTCACCCCCATGTAACTTATGGGGCAGGAACAACACACTTTAAAAAACGTGTTTTTCAGCCCGAAATAAACGCGTTTTCTCAGGCTTTGCAATCCCAGTGTAACTGCCTGGCTCAGAAGAGCCCACTGAGTCAGCCCTTAACCCCAGTGTGCAGAAATTGTCAAAAAGTGTTTTTCAGCAGAAATAAACACGTTTTGGAAACTTTGGTCACCCCCATGTAACTTATGGGGCAGGAACAGCACACTTTTCAAAACGTGTTTTTCATCTAAATAAACACGTTTTTTCAAACTTTGGAATCCCATTGTAACTGCCTGGCTAAGAAGAGCACACTGAGTCAGCCCTTAACCCCAGTGTGCAGAAATTGTCAAAAAGTGTTTTTCAGCAGAAATAAACACGATTTGGCAACTTTGATCACCCCCATGTAACTTATAGGGCAGGAACAGCACACTTTTCAAAACGTTTTTTTCAGCCCGAAATAAACGCGTTTTCTCAGCCCTTGGAATCGCAGTGTAACTGCCTGGCTCAGAAGAGCCCACTAAGTCAGCCCTTAACCCCAGTGTGCAGAAATTGTCAAAACGTGTTTTTCAGCAGAAATAAACACGTTTGGGCAACTTTGGTCACCCCCATGTAACTTATAGGGCAGGAACAGCACACTTTTCAAAACGTGTTTTTCAGCCCGAAATAAACGCGTTTTCTCAGCCCTTGGAATCGCAGTGTAACTGTCTGGCTCAGAAGAGCCCACTGAGTCAGCCCTTAACCCCAGTGTGCAGAAGTTGTCAAAAAGTGTTTTTCAGCAGAAATAAACACGTTTTGGCAACTTTGGTCACCCCCATGTAACTTATGGGGCAGGAACAACACACTTTAAAAAACGTATTTTTCAGCCCGAAATAAACGCGTTTTCTCAGGCTTTGCAATCCCAGTGTAACTGCCTGGCTCAGAAGAGCCCACTGAGTCAGCCCTTAACCCCAGTGTGCAGAAATTGTCAAAAAGTGTTTTTCAGCAGAAATAAACACGTTTTGGAAACTTTGGTCACCCCCATGTAACTTATGGGGCAGGAACAGCACACTTTTCAAAACGTGTTTTTCATCTAAATAAACACGTTTTTTCAAACTTTGGAATCACATTGTAACTGCCTGGCTAAGAAGAGCCCACTGAGTCAGCCCTTAACCCCAGTGTGCAGAAATTGTCAAAAAGTGTTTTTCAGCAGAAATAAACACGTTTTGGCAACTTTGGTCACCCCCATGTAACTTATGGGGCAGGAACAACACACTTTAAAAAACGTGTTTTTCAGCCCGAAATAAACGCGTTTTCTCAGGCTTTGCAATCCCAGTGTAACTGCCTGGCTCAGAAGAGCCCACTGAGTCAGCCCTTAACCCCAGTGTGCAGAAATTGTCAAAAAGTGTTTTTCAGCAGAAATAAACACGTTTTGGAAACTTTGGTCACCCCCATGTAACTTATGGGGCAGGAACAGCACACTTTTCAAAACGTGTTTTTCATCTAAATAAACACGTTTTTTCAAACTTTGGAATCCCATTGTAACTGCCTGGCTAAGAAGAGCACACTGAGTCAGCCCTTAACCCCAGTGTGCAGAAATTGTCAAAAAGTGTTTTTCAGCAGAAATAAACACGATTTGGCAACTTTGATCACCCCCATGTAACTTATAGGGCAGGAACAGCACACTTTTCAAAACGTTTTTTTCAGCCCGAAATAAACGCGTTTTCTCAGCCCTTGGAATCGCAGTGTAACTGCCTGGCTCAGAAGAGCCCACTAAGTCAGCCCTTAACCCCAGTGTGCAGAAATTGTCAAAACGTGTTTTTCAGCAGAAATAAACACGTTTGGGCAACTTTGGTCACCCCCATGTAACTTATAGGGCAGGAACAGCACACTTTTCAAAACGTGTTTTTCAGCCCGAAATAAACGCGTTTTCTCAGCCCTTGGAATCGCAGTGTAACTGTCTGGCTCAGAAGAGCCCACTGAGTCAGCCCTTAACCCCAGTGTGCAGTAGTTGTCAAAAAGTGTTTTTCAGCAGAAATAAACACGTTTTGGCAACTTTGGTCACCCCCATGTAACTTATGGGGCAGGAACAACACACTTTAAAAAACGTATTTTTCAGCCCGAAATAAACGCGTTTTCTCAGGCTTTGCAATCCCAGTGTAACTGCCTGGCTCAGAAGAGCCCACTGAGTCAGCCCTTAACCCCAGTGTGCAGAAATTGTCAAAAAGTGTTTTTCAGCAGAAATAAACACGTTTTGGAAACTTTGGTCACCCCCATGTAACTTATGGGGCAGGAACAGCACACTTTTCAAAACGTGTTTTTCATCTAAATAAACACGTTTTTTCAAACTTTGGAATCACATTGTAACTGCCTGGCTAAGAAGAGCCCACTGAGTCAGCCCTTAACCCCAGTGTGCAGAAATTGTCAAAAAGTGTTTTTCAGCAGAAATAAACACGTTTTGGCAACTTTGGTCACCCCCATGTAACTTATGGGGCAGGAACAACACACTTTAAAAAACGTGTTTTTCAGCCCGAAATAAACGCGTTTTCTCAGGCTTTGCAATCCCAGTGTAACTGCCTGGCTCAGAAGAGCCCACTGAGTCAGCCCTTAACCCCAGTGTGCAGAAATTGTCAAAAAGTGTTTTTCAGCAGAAATAAACACGTTTTGGAAACTTTGGTCACCCCCATGTAACTTATGGGGCAGGAACAGCACACTTTTCAAAACGTGTTTTTCATCTAAATAAACACGTTTTTTCAAACTTTGGAATCCCATTGTAACTGCCTGGCTAAGAAGAGCACACTGAGTCAGCCCTTAACCCCAGTGTGCAGAAATTGTCAAAAAGTGTTTTTCAGCAGAAATAAACACGATTTGGCAACTTTGATCACCCCCATGTAACTTATAGGGCAGGAACAGCACACTTTTCAAAACGTTTTTTTCAGCCCGAAATAAACGCGTTTTCTCAGCCCTTGGAATCGCAGTGTAACTGCCTGGCTCAGAAGAGCCCACTAAGTCAGCCCTTAACCCCAGTGTGCAGAAATTGTCAAAACGTGTTTTTCAGCAGAAATAAACACGTTTGGGCAACTTTGGTCACCCCCATGTAACTTATAGGGCAGGAACAGCACACTTTTCAAAACGTGTTTTTCAGCCCGAAATAAACGCGTTTTCTCAGCCCTTGGAATCGCAGTGTAACTGCCTGGCTCAGAAGAGCCCACTGAGTCAGCCCTTAACCCCAGTGTGCAGAAGTTGTCAAAAAGTGTTTTTCAGCAGAAATAAACACGTTTTGGCAACTTTGGTCACCCCCATGTAACTTATGGGGCAGGAACAACACACTTTAAAAAACGTATTTTTCAGCCCGAAATAAACGCGTTTTCTCAGGCTTTGCAATCCCAGTGTAACTGCCTGGCTCAGAAGAGCCCACTGAGTCAGCCCTTAACCCCAGTGTGCAGAAATTGTCAAAAAGTGTTTTTCAGCAGAAATAAACACGTTTTGGAAACTTTGGTCACCCCCATGTAACTTATGGGGCAGGAACAGCACACTTTTCAAAACGTGTTTTTCATCTAAATAAACACGTTTTTTCAAACTTTGGAATCCCATTGTAACTGCCTGGCTAAGAAGAGCACACTGAGTCAGCCCTTAACCCCAGTGTGCAGAAATTGTCAAAAAGTGTTTTTCAGCAGAAATAAACACGATTTGGCAACTTTGATCACCCCCATGTAACTTATAGGGCAGGAACAGCACACTTTTCAAAACGTTTTTTTCAGCCCGAAATAAACGCGTTTTCTCAGCCCTTGGAATCGCAGTGTAACTGCCTGGCTCAGAAGAGCCCACTGAGTCAGCCCTTAACCCCAGTGTGCAGAAATTGTCAAAACGTGTTTTTCAGCAGAAATAAACACGTTTGGGCAACTTTGGTCACCCCCATGTAAATAATAGCACAGGAACAGCACAGTTTTCAAAACGTGTTTTTCAGCCCGAAATAAACGCGTTTTCTCAGGCTTTGCAATCCCAGTGTAACTGCCTGGCTCAGAAGAGCCCACTGAGTCAGCCCTTAACCCCAGTGTGCAGAAATTGTCAAAAAGTGTTTTTCAGCAGAAATAAACACGTTTTGGAAACTTTGGTCACCCCCATGTAACTTATGGGGCAGGAACAGCACACTTTTCAAAACGTGTTTTTCATCTAAATAAACACGTTTTTTCAAACTTTGGAATCCCATTGTAACTGCCTGGCTAAGAAGAGCACACTGAGTCAGCCCTTAACCCCAGTGTGCAGAAATTGTCAAAAAGTGTTTTTCAGCAGAAATAAACACGATTTGGCAACTTTGATCACCCCCATGTAACTTATAGGGCAGGAACAGCACACTTTTCAAAACGTTTTTTTCAGCCCGAAATAAACGCGTTTTCTCAGCCCTTGGAATCCCAGTGTAACTGCCTGGCTCAGAAGAGGCCACTGAGTCAGCCCTTAACCCCAGTGTGCAGAAATTGCCAAAACGTGATTTTCAGCAGAAATAGACACGTTTTGACAACTTTGGTCACCCCCATGTAACTTATTGGGCAGGAACAGCACAGTTTTCAAAACGTGTTTTTCAGCCCGAAATAAACGCGTTTTCTCAACCCTTGGAATCGCAGTGTAACTGCCTGGCTCAGAAGAGCCCACTGAGTCAGCCCTTAACCCCAGTGTGCAGAAATTGTCAAAACGTGTTTTTCAGCAGAAATAAACACGATTTGGCAACTTTGATCACCCCCATGTAACTTATAGGGCAGGAACAGCACACTTTTCAAAACGTTTTTTTCAGCCCGAAATAAGCGCGTTTTCTCAACCCTTGGAATCGCAGTGTAACTGCCTGCCTCAGAAGAGCCCATTGAGTCAGCCCTTAACCCCAGTGTGCAGAAATTGTCAAAACGTGTTTTTCAGCAGAAATAAACACGTTTGGGCAACTTTGGTCACCCCCATGTAAATTATAGCGCAGTAACAGCACAGTTTTCAAAACGTGTTTTTCAGCCCGAAATAAACGCGTTTTCTCAGCCCTTGGAATCGCAGTGTAACTGCCTGGCTCAGAAGAGCCCACTGAGTCAGCCCTTAACCCTAGTGTGCAGAAATTGTCAAAACCTGTTTTTCAGTAGAAATAAACACGTTTTGGCAGCTTTGGTCACCCCCATGTAAATTATAGTGCAGGAACAGCACAGTTTTCAAAACGTGTTTTTCAGCACGAAATAAACGCGTTTTCTCAGCCCTTGGAATCGCAGTGTAACTGCCTGGCTCAGAAGAGCCCACTGAGTCAGCCCTTAACCCCAGTGTGCAGAAATTGTCAAAACGTGTTTTTCAGCAGAAATAAACACGTTTTGGCAACTTTGGTCACCCCCATGTAACTTATAGGGCAGGAACAGCACACTTTTCAAAACGTGTTTTTCAGCCCGAAATAAACGCGTTTTCTCAACCCTTGGAATCGCAGTGTAACTGCCTGGCTCAGAAGAGCCCACTGAGTCAGCCCTTAACCCCAGTGTGCAGAAATTGTCAAAACGTGTTTTTCAGCAGAAATAAACACGTTTTGACAACTTTGGTCACCCCCATGTAACTTATAGGGCAGGAACAGCACACTTTTCAAAACTTGTTTTTCAGCCCGAAATAAACGCGTTTTCTCAGCCCTTGGAATCCCAGTGTAACTGCATGGCTCAGAAGAGGCCACTGAGTCAGCCCTTAACCCCAGTGTGCAGAAATTGCCAAAACGTGTTTTTCAGCAGAAATAGACACGTTTTGGCAACTTTGGTCACCCCCATGTAACTTATAGGGCAGGAACAGCACACTTTTCAAAATGTGTTTTTCAGCCTGAAATAAACGCGTTTTCTCAACCCTTGGAATCGCAGTGTAACTGCCTGGCTCAGAAGAGCCCACTGAGTCAGCCCTTAACCCCAGTGTGCAGAAATTGTCAAAACGTGTTTTTCAGCAGAAATAAACACGTTTTGACAACTTTGGTCACCCCCATGTAACTTATAGGGCAGGAACAGCACACTTTTCAAAACTTGTTTTTCAGCCCGAAATAAACGCGTTTTCTCAGCCCTTGGAATCGCAGTGTAACTGCTTGGCTCAGAAGAGCCCACTGAGTCAGCCCTTAACCCCAGTGTGCAGAAATTGTCAAAACGTGTTTTTCAGCAGAAATAAACACGTTTTGGCAACTTTGGTCACCCCCATGTAACTTATTGGGCAGGAACAGCACAGTTTTCAAAACGTGTTTTTCAGAACAAAATGAACGCGTTTTCTCAGCCCTTGGAATCGCAGTGTAACTGCCTGGCTCAGAAGAGCCCACTGAGTCAGCCCTTAACCCTAGTGTGCAGAAATTGTCAAAACCTGTTTTTCAGTAGAAATAAACACGTTTTGGCAGCTTTGGTCACCCCCATGTAAATTATAGGGCAGGAACAGCACAGTTTTCAAAACGTGTTTTTCAGCCCGAAATAAACGCGTTTTCTCAGCCCTTGGAATCGCAGTGTAACTGCCTGGCTCAGAAGAGCCCACTGAGTCAGCCCTTAACCCCAGTGTGCAAATATTGTCAAAACGTGTTTTTCAGCAGAAATAAACAGGTTTTGGCAACTTTGGTCACCCCCATGTAAATTAGGGGGCAGGAACAGCACCCTTTTCAAAACGCGTTTTTCAGCCCGAAATAAACGCGTTTTCTCAACCCTTGGAATCGCAGTGTAACTGCCTGCCTCAGAAGAGCCCACTGAGTCAGCCCTTAACCCCAGTGGGCAGAAGTTGTCAAAACGTTCTTTTCAGCAGAAATAAACACGTTTTGGCAACTTTGGTCACCCCCATGTAACATAGGGCAGGAACAGCACAGTTTTCAAAACGTGTTTTTCAGCCCGAAATAAACGCGTTTTCTCAGCCCTCGGAATCGCAGTGTAACTGCCTGGCACAGAAGAGTCCACTGAGTCAGCCCTTAACCCCAGTGTGCAGAAATTGTCAAAACGTGTTTTTCAGCAGAAATAAACACGTTTGGAAAACTTTGGTCACCCCCATGTAACTTATAGGGCACGAACAGCACAGTTTTCAAAACGTGTTTTTCAGCTCGAAATAAACACGTTTCCTCAGCCCTTGGAATCGCAGTGTAACTGCCTGGCTCAGAAGAGCCCACTGAGTCAGCCCTTAACCCCAGTGTGCAGATATTGTCAAAACCTGTTTTTCAGCAGAAATAAACACGTTTTGGCAACTTTGGTCACCCCCATGTAACTTATAAGGCAGTAACAGCACACTTTTCAAAACGTGTTTTTCAGCCTGAAATAAACGCGTTTTCTCAACCCTTGGAATCGCAGTGTAACTGCCTGCCTCAGAAGAGCCCACTGAGTCAGCCCTTAACCCCAGTGGGAAGAAGTTGTCAAAACGTTCTTTTCAGCAGAAATAAACACGTTTTGGCAACTTTGGTTACCCCCATGTAACATAGGGCAGGAACAGCACAGTTTTCAAAACTTGTTTTTCAGCCCGATATAAACGCATTTTCTCAGCCCTTGGAATCGCAGTGTAACTGCCTGGCTCAGAAGAGCCCTCTGAGTCAGCCCTTAACCCCAGTGTGCAGAAATTGTCAAAACCTGTTTTTCAGCAGAAATAAACACGTTTTGGCAACTTTGGTCACCCCCATGTAACTTACAGGGCAGGAAGAGCACAGTTTTCAAAACGTGTTTTTCAGCCCAAAATAAACACGTTTTCTCAGCCCTTGGAATCGCAGTGTAACTGCCTGGCACAGAAGAGCCCACTGAGACAGCCCTTAACCCCAGTGGGCAGAAGTTGTCAAAACGTGCTTTTCAGCAGAAATAAACACGTTTTGGCAACTTTGGTAACCCTCATGTAAATTAGGGGGCAGAAACAGCACCCTTTTCAAAACGTGTTTTTCAGCCCGAAATAAACGCGTTTTCTCAGGCTTTTCAATCCCAGTGTAACTGCCTGGCTCAGAAGAGCCCACTGAGTCAGCCCTTAACCCCAGTGTGCAGAAATTGTCAAAAAGTGTTTTTCAGCAGAAATAAACACGTTTTGACAACTTTGGTCACCCCCATGTAACTTATTGGGCAGGAACAGCACAGTTTTCAAAACGTGTTTTTCAGCCCAAAATGAACGCGTTTTCTCAGCCCTTGGAATTGCAGTGTAAGTGCCTGGCTCAGAAGAGCCCACTGAGCAAGCCCTTAACCCTAGTGTGCAGAAATTGTCAAAACCTGTTATTCAGTAGAAATAAACACGTTTTGGCAGCTTTGGTCACCCCCATGTAAATTATAGGGCAGGAACAGCACAGTTTTCAAAACGTGTTTTTCAGCCCGAAATAAACGCGTTTTCTCAGCCCTTGGAATCGCAGTGTAATTGCCTGGCTCAGAAGAGCCCACTGAGTCAGCCCTTAACCCCAGTGTGCAGAAATTGTCAAAACGTGTTTTTCAGCAGAAATAAACAGGTTTTGGCAACTTTGGTCACCCCCATGTAAATAATAGCACAGGAACAGCACAGTTTTCAAAACGTGTTTTTCAGCCCGAAATAAACGCGTTTTCTCAGCCCTTGGAATCCCAGTGTAACTGCCTGGCTCAGAAGAGGCCACTGAGTCAGCCCTTAACCCCAGTGTGCAGAAATTGCCAAAACGTGTTTTTCAGCAAAAATAGACACGTTTTGGCAACTTTGGTCACCCCCATTTAACTTATTAGGCAGGAACAGCACAGTTTTCAAAACGTGTTTTTTAGCCCAAAATGAACGCGTTTTCTCAGCCCATGGAATCGCAGTGTAACTGCCTGCCTCAGAAGAGCCCACTGAGTCAGCCCTTAACCCCTTTGTGCAGAAATTGTCAAAACGTGTTTTTCAGCAGAAATAAACACGTTTGGGCAACTTTGGTCACCCCCATGTAAATTATAGCGCAGGAACAGCACAGTTTTCAAAACGTGTTTTTCAGCACGAAATAAACGCGTTTTCCTAGCCCTTGGAATCGCAGTGTAACTGCCTGGCTCAGAAGAGCCCACTGAGTCAGCCCTTAACCCTAGTGTGCAGAAATTGTCAAAACCTGTTTTTCAGTAGAAATAAACACGTTTTGGCAGCTTTGGTCACCCCCATGTAAATTATAGGGCAGGAACAGCACAGTTTTCAAAACGTGTTTTTCAGCCCGAAATAAACGCGTTTTCTCAGCCCTTGGAATCGCAGTGTAACTGCCTGGCTCAGAAGAGCCCACTGAGTCAGCCCTTAACCCCATGTGCAGAAATTGTCAAAACGTGTTTTTCAGGAGAAATAAACACGTTTTTGCAACTTTGGTAACCCCCATGTAACTTTTAGGGCAGGAACAGCACAGTTTTCAAAACGTGTTTTTCAGCCCGAAATAAACGCGTTTTCTCAACCCTTGGAATCGCAGTGTAACTGCCTGGCTCAGAAGAGCCCACTGAGTCAGCCCTTAACCCCAGTGTGCAGAAATTGTCAAAACGTGTTTTTCAGCAGAAATAAACACGATTTGGCAACTTTGATCACCCCCATGTAACTTATAGGGCAGGAACAGCACACTTTTCAAAACGTTTTTTTCAGCCCGAAATAAGCGCGTTTTCTCAACCCTTGGAATCGCAGTGTAACTGCCTGGCTCAGAAGAGCCCTCTGAGTCAGCCCTTAACCCCAGTGTGCAGAAATTGTCAAAACGTTTTTTTCAGCAGAAATAAACGCGTTTTGACAACTTTGGTCACCCCCATGTAACTTATAGGGCAGGAACAGCATAGTTTTCAAAACGTGTTTTTCAGCACGAAATAAACGCGTTTTCTCAGCCCTTGGAATCGCAGTGTAACTGCCTGGCTCAGAAGAGCCCACTGAGTGAGCCCTTAACCCCAGTGTGCAGAAATTGTCAAAACGTGTTTTTCAGCGGAAATAAACAGGTTTTGGCAACTTTGGTCACCCCCATGTAAATTAGGGGGCAGGAACAGCACCCTTTTCAAAACGCGTTTTTCAGCCCGAAATAAACGCGTTTTCTCAACCCTTGGAATCGCAGTGTAACTGCCTGCCTCAGAAGAGCCCACTGAGTCAGCCCTTAACCCCAGTGGGCAGAAGTTGTCAAAACGTTCTTTTCAGCAGAAATAAACACGTTTTGGCAACTTTGGTCACCCCCATGTAACATAGGGCAGGAACAGCACAGTTTTCAAAACGTGTTTTTCAGCCCGAAATAAACGCGTTTTCTCTGCCCTCGGAATCGCAGTGTAACTGCCTGGCACAGAAGAGTCCACTGAGTCAGCCCTTAACCCCAGTGTGCAGAAATTGTCAAAACGTGTTTTTCAGCAGAAATAAACACGTTTGGAAAACTTTGGTCACCCCCATGTAACTTATAGGGCAGGAACAGCACAGTTTTCAAAACGTGTTTTTCAGCCCGAAATAAACGCGTTTTCTCAGCCCTTGGAATCGCAGTGTAACTGCCTGGCTCAGAAGAGCCCACTGAGTCAGCCCTTAACCCCAGTGGGCAGAAGTTGTCAAAACGTTCTTTTCAGCAGAAATAAACACGTTTTGGCAACTTTGGTCACCCCCATGTAACATAGGGCAGGAACAGCACAGTTTTCAAAACGTGTTTTTCAGCCCGAAATAAACGCGTTTTCTCAGCCCTCGGAATCGCAGTGTAACTGCCTGGCACAGAAGAGTCCACTGAGTCAGCCCTTAACCCCAGTGTGCAGAAATTGTCAAAACGTGTTTTTCAGCAGAAATAAACACGTTTGGAAAACTTTGGTCACCCCCATGTAACTTATAGGGCAGGAACAGCACAGTTTTCAAAACGTGTTTTTCAGCCCGAAAGAAACGCGTTTTCTCAGCCCTTGGAATCGCAGTGTAACTGCCTGGCTCAGAAGAGCCCACTGAGTCAGCCCTTAACCCCAGTGTGCAGAAATTTTCAAAACGTTCTTTTCTTCAGAAATAAACACGTTTTGGCAACTTTGGTCACCCCCATGTAACATAGGGCAGGAACAGCACAGTTTTCAAAACGTGTTTTTCAGCTCGAAATAAACGTGTTTTCTCAGCCCTTGGAATCGCAGTGTAACTGCCTGGCTCAGAAGAGCCCACTGAGTCAGCCCTTAACCCCAGTGTGCAGATATTGTCAAAACCTGTTTTTCAGCAGAAATAAACACGTTTTGGCAACTTTGGTCACCCCCATGTAACTTATAAGGCAGTAACAGCACACTTTTCAAAACGTGTTTTTCAGCCTGAAATAAACGCGTTTTCTCAACCCTTGGAATCGCAGTGTAACTGCCTGCCTCAGAAGAGCCCACTGAGTCAGCCCTTAACCCCAGTGGGAAGAAGTTGTCAAAACGTTCTTTTCAGCAGAAATAAACACGTTTTGGCAACTTTGGTCACCCAAATGTAACATAGGGCAGGAACAGCACAGTTTTCAAAACGTGTTTTTCAGCCCGATATAAACGCATTTTCTCAGCCCTTGGAATCGCAGTGTAACTGCCTGGCTCAGAAGAGCCCTCTGAGTCAGCCCTTAACCCCAGTGTGCAGAAATTGTCAAAATGTGTTTTTCAGCAGAAATAAACACGTTTTGGCAACTTTGGTCACCCCATGTAACTTATAGGGCACGAACAGCACACTTTTCAAAACGTGTTTTTCAGCCCGAAATAAACGCGTTTTCTCAGCCCTTGGAATCGCAGTGTAACTGCCTGGCTCAGAAGAGTCCACTGAGTCAGCCCTTAACCCCAGTGTGCAGAAATTGTCAAAAAGTGTTTTTCAGCAGAAATAAACACGTTTGGAAAACTTTGGTCACCCCCATGTAACTTATAGGGCAGGAACAGCACAGTTTTCAAAACGTGTTTTACATCCCGAAATAAACGCGTTTTCTCACCTCTTGGAATCGCAGTGTAACTGCCTGGCTCAGAAGAGCCCACTGAGTCAGCCCTTAACCCCAGTGTGCAGAAATTGTCAAAACGTGTTTTTCAGCAGAAATAAACACGATTTGGCAACTTTGATCAGCCCCATGTAACTTATAGGGCAGGAACAGCACACTTTTCAAAACGTGTTTTTCAGCCCGAAATAAACCCTTTTTCTCAGCCCTTGGAATCACAGTGTAACTGCCTGGCTCAGAAGAGCCCACTGAGTCAGCCCTTAACCCCAGTGTGCAGAAATTGTCAAAACGTGTTTTTCAGCAGAAATAAACACGTTTTGGCAACTTTGGTCACCCCCATGTAACTTATAGGGCAGGAACAGCACACTTTTCAAAACGTGTTTTTCAGCCCGAAATAAACGCGTTTTCTCAGCCCTTGGAATCGCAGTGTAACTGCCTGGCTCAGAAGAGCCCACTGAGTCAGCCCTTAACCCCAGTGTGCAGAAATTGTCAAAACGTGTTTTTCAGCAGAAATAAACAGGTTTTGGCAACTTTGGTCACCCCCATGTAAAAAATAGCACAGGAACAGCACAGTTTTCAAAACGTGTTTTTCAGCCCGAAATAAACGCGTTTTCTCAGCCCTTGGAATCCCAGTGTAACTGCCTGGCTCAGAAGAGGCCACTGAGTCAGCCCTTAACCCCAGTGTGCAGAAATTGCCAAAACGTGTTTTTCAGCAGAAATAGACACGTTTTGGCAACTTTGGTCACCCCCATGTAACTTATTAGGCAGGAACAGCACAGTTTTCAAAACGTGTTTTTCAGCCCAAAATGAACGCGTTTTCTCAGCCTTTGGAATCGCAGTGTAACTGCCTGGCTCAGAAGAGCCCACTGAGTAAGCCCTTAACCCTAGTGTGCAGAAATTGTCAAAACGTGTTTTTCAGCAGAAATAAACACGTTTTGGCAACTTTGGTCACCCCCATGTAACTTATAGGGCAGGAACAGCACACTTTTCAAAATGTGTTTTTCAGCCTGAAATAAACGCGTTTTCTCAACCCTTGGAATCGCAGTGTAACTGCCTGGCTCAGAAGAGCCCACTGAGTCAGCCCTTAACCCCAGTGTGCAGAAATTGTCAAAACGTGTTTTTCAGCAGAAATAAACACGTTTTGGCAACTTTTTCACCCCTATGTTACTTATAGGGCAGGAACAGCACACTTTTCAAAACGTGTTTTTCAGCCCAAAATGAACGCGTTTTCTCAGCCCTTGGAATCGCAGTGTAAGTGCCTGGCTCAGAAGAGCCCACTGAGCAAGCCCTTAACCCTAGTGTGCAGAAATTGTCAAAACCTGTTTTTCAGTAGAAATAAACACGTTTTGGCAGCTTTGGTCACCCCCATGTAAATTATAGGGCAGGAACAGCACAGTTTTCAAAACGTGTTTTTCAGCACGAAATAAACGCGTTTTCTCAGCCCTTGGAATCGCAGTGTAACTGCCTGGCTCGGAAGAGCCCACTGAGTCAGCCCTTAACCCCATGTGCAGAAATTGTCAAAACGTGTTTTTCAGGAGAAATAAACACGTTTTTGCAACTTTGGTCACCCCCATGTAACTTTTAGGGCAGGAACAGCACACTTTTCAAAACGTGTTTTTCAGCCTGAAATAAACGCTTTTTCTCAGCCCTTGGAATCGCAGTGTAATTGCCTGGCTCAGAAGAGCCCACTGAGTCAGCCCTTAACCCCAGTGTGCAGAAATTGTCAAAACGTGTTTTTCAGCAGAAATAAACAGGTTTTGGCAACTTTGGTCACCCCCATGTAAATAATAGCACAGGAACAGCACAGTTTTCAAAACGTGTTTTTCAGCCCGAAATAAACGCGTTTTCTCAGCCCTTGGAATCCCAGTGTAACTGCCTGGCTCAGAAGAGGCCACTGAGTCAGCCCTTAACCCCAGTGTGCAGAAATTGCCAAAACGTGTTTTTCAACAAAAATAGACACGTTTTGGCAACTTTGGTCACCCCCATTTAACTTATTAGGCAGGAACAGCACAGTTTTCAAAACGTGTTTTTTAGCCCAAAATGAACGCGTTTTCTCAGCCCATGGAATCGCAGTGTAACTGCCTGCCTCAGAAGAGCCCACTGAGTCAGCCCTTAACCCCTTTGTGCAGAAATTGTCAAAACGTGTTTTTCAGCAGAAATAAACACGTTTGGGCAACTTTGGTCACCCCCATGTAAATTATAGCGCAGGAACAGCACAGTTTTCAAAACGTGTTTTTCAGCACGAAATAAACGCGTTTTCCTAGCCCTTGGAATCGCAGTGTAACTGCCTGGCTCAGAAGAGCCCACTGAGTCAGCCCTTAACCCTAGTGTGCAGAAATTGTCAAAACCTGTTTTTCAGTAGAAATAAACACGTTTTGGCAGCTTTGGTCACCCCCATGTAAATTATAGGGCAGGAACAGCACAGTTTTCAAAACGTGTTTTTCAGCACGAAATAAACGCGTTTTCTCAGCCCTTGGAATCGCAGTGTAACTGCCTAGCTCAGAAGAGCCCACTGAGTCAGCCCTTAACCCCAGTGTGCAGAAATTGTCAAAACGTGTTTTTCAGCAGAAATAAACACGTTTTGGCAACTTTGGTCACCCCCATGTAACTTATAGGGCAGGAACAGCACACTTTTCAAAACGTGTTTTTCAGCCCGAAATAAACGCGTTTTCTCAGCTCTTGGAATCGCAGTGTAACTGCCTGGCTCAGAAGAGCCCTCTGAGTCAGCCCTTAACCCCAGTGTGCAGAAATTGTCAAAACGTGTTTTTCAGCAGAAATAAACGCGTTTTGACAACTTTGGTCACCCCCATGTAACTTATAGGGCAGGAACAGCATAGTTTTCAAAACGTGTTTTTCAGCACGAAATAAACGCGTTTTCTCAGCCCTTGGAATCGCAGTGTAACTGCCTGGCTCAGAAGAGCCCACTGAGTCAGCCCTTAACCCCAGTGTGCAGAAATTGTCAAAACGTGTTTTTCAGCAGAAATAAACAAGTTTTGGCAACTTTGGTCACCCCCATGTAAATTAGGGGGCAGGAACAGCACCCTTTTCAAAACGCGTTTTTCAGCCCGAAATAAACGCGTTTTCTCAACCCTTGGAATCGCAGTGTAACTGCCTGCCTCAGAAGAGCCCACTGAGTCAGCCCTTAACCCCAGTGGGCAGAAGTTGTCAAAACGTTCTTTTCAGCAGAAATAAACACGTTTTGGCAACTTTGGTCACCCCCATGTAACATAGGGCAGGAACAGCATAGTTTTCAAAACGTGTTTTTCAGCCCGAAATAAACGCGTTTTCTCAGCCCTCGGAATCGCAGTGTAACTGCCTGGCACAGAAGAGTCCACTGAGTCAGCCCTTAACCCCAGTGTGCAGAAATTGTCAAAACGTGTTTTTCAGCAGAAATAAACACGTTTGGAAAACTTTGGTCACCCCCATGTAACTTATAGGGCAGGAACAGCACAGTTTTCAAAACGTGTTTTTCAGCCCGAAATAAACGCGTTTTCTCAGCCCTTGGAATCGCAGTGTAACTGCCTGGCTCAGAAGAGCCCACTGAGTCAGCCCTTAACCCCAGTGGGCAGAAGTTGTCAAAACGTTCTTTTCAGCAGAAATAAACACGTTTTGGCAACTTTGGTCACCCCCATGTAACATAGGGCAGGAACAGCACAGTTTTCAAAACGTGTTTTTCAGCTCGAAATAAACGTGTTTTCTCAGCCCTTGGAATCGCAGTGTAACTGCCTGGCTCAGAAGAGCCCACTGAGTCAGCCCTTAACCCCAGTGTGCAGATATTGTCAAAACCTGTTTTTCAGCAGAAATAAACACGTTTTGGCAACTTTGGTCACCCCCATGTAACTTATAAGGCAGTAACAGCACACTTTTCAAAACGTGTTTTTCAGCCTGAAATAAACGCGTTTTCTCAAACCTTGGAATCGCAGTGTAACTGCCTGCCTCAGAAGAGCCTACTGAGTCAGCCCTTAACCCCAGTGGGAAGAAGTTGTCAAAACGTTCTTTTCAGCAGAAATAAACACGTTTTGGCAACTTTGGTCACCCCCATGTAACATAGGGCAGGAACAGCACAGTTTTCAAAACGTGTTTTTCAGCCCGATATAAACGCATTTTCTCAGCCCTTGGAATCGCAGTGTAACTGCCTGGCTCAGAAGAGCCCTCTGAGTCAGCCCTTAACCCCAGTGTGCAGAAATTGTCAAAATGTGTTTTTCAGCAGAAATAAACACGTTTTGGCAACTTTGGTCACCCCATGTAACTTATAGGGCAGGAACAGCACACTTTTCAAAACGTGTTTTTCAGCCCGAAATAAACGCGTTTTCTCAGCCCTTGGAATCGCAGTGTAACTGCCTGGCTCAGAAGAGTCCACTGAGTCAGCCCTTAACCCCAGTGTGCAGAAATTGTCAAAAAGTGTTTTTCAGCAGAAATAAACACGTTTGGAAAACTTTGGTCACCCCCATGTAACTTATAGGGCAGGAACAGCACAGTTTTCAAAACGTGTTTTACATCCCGAAATAAACGCGTTTTCTCACCTCTTGGAATCGCAGTGTAACTGCCTGGCTCAGAAGAGCCCACTGAGTCAGCCCTTAACCCCAGTGTGCAGAAATTGTCAAAACGTGTTTTTCAGCAGAAATAAACACGATTTGGCAACTTTGATCACCCCCATGTAACTTATAGGGTAGGAACAGCACACTTTTCAAAACGTGTTTTTCAGCCCGAAATAAGCGCGTTTTCTTAGCCCTTGGAATCGCAGTGTAACTGCCTGGCTCTGAAGAGCCCACTGAGTCAGCCTTTAACCCCAGTGTGCAGATATTGTCAAAACCTGTTTTTCAGCAGAAATAAACACGTTTTGGCAACTTTGGTCACCCCCATGTAACTTACAGGGCAGGAAGAGCACAGTTTTCAAAACGTGTTTTTCAGCCCAAAATAAACACGTTTTCTCAGCCCTTGGAATCGCAGTGTAACTGCCTGGCACAGAAGAGCCCACTGAGACAGACCTTAACCCCAGTGGGCAGAAGTTATCAAAACGTGCTTTTCAGCAGAAATAAACACGTTTTGGCAACTTTGGTAACCCTCATGTAAATTAGGGGGCAGGAACAGCACCCTTTTCAAAACGTGTTTTTCAGCCCAAAATAAACGCGTTTTCTCAGGCTTTTCAATCCCAGTGTAACTGCCTGGCTCAGAAGAGCCCACTGAGTCAGCCCTTAACCCCAGTGTGCAGAAATTGTCAAAAAGTGTTTTTCAGCAGAAATAAACACGTTTGGAAAACTTTGATCACCCCCATGTAACTTATAGGGCAGGAACAGCACACTTTTCAAAACGTTTTTTTCAGCCCGAAATAAGCGCGTTTTCTCAGCCCTTGGAATCGCAGTGTAACTGCCTGGCTCAGAAGAGCCCACTGAGTCAGCCCTTAACCCCAGTGTGCAGAAATTGTCAAAACGTGTTTTTCAGCAGAAATAAACACGTTTGGGCAACTTTGGTCACCCCCATGCAAATTATAGCGCAGGAACAGCACAGTTTTCAAAACGTGTTTTTCAGCCCGAAATAAACCCTTTTTCTCAGCCCTTGGAATCGCAGTGTAACTGCCTGGCTCAGAAGAGCCCACTGAGTCAGCCCTTAACCCCAGTGTGCAGAAATTGTCAAAACGTGTTTTTCAGCAGAAATAAACACGTTTTGGCAACTTTGGTCACCCCCATGTAACTTATAGGGCAGGAAGAGCACACTTTTCAAAACGTGTTTTTCAGCCCGAAATAAACGCGTTTTCTCAGCCCTTGGAATCGCAGTGTAACTGCCTGGCTCAGAAGAGCCCACTGAGTCAGCCCTTAACCCCAGTGTGCAGAAATTGTCAAAACGTGTTTTTCAGCAGAAATAAACGCGTTTTGACAACTTTGGTCACCCCCATGTAACTTATAGGGCAGGAACAGCATAGTTTTCAAAACGTGTTTTTCAGCACGAAATAAACGCGTTTTCTCAGCCCTTGGAATCGCAGTGTAACTGCCTGGCTCAGAAGAGCCCACTGAGTCAGCCCTTAACCCCAGTGTGCAGAAATTGTCAAAACGTGTTTTTCAGCAGAAATAAACAGGTTTTGGCAACTTTGGTCACCCCCATGTAAATTAGGGGGCAGGAACAGCACCCTTTTCAAAACGCGTTTTTCAGCCCGAAATAAACGCGTTTTCTCAACCCTTGGAATCGCAGTGTAACTGCCTGCCTCAGAAGAGCCCACTGAGTCAGCCCTTAACCCCAGTGGGCAGAAGTTGTCAAAACGTTCTTTTCAGCAGAAATAAACACGTTTTGGCAACTTTGGTCACACCCATGTAACATAGGGCAGGAACAGCACAGTTTTCAAAACGTGTTTTTCAGCCCGAAATAAACGCGTTTTCTCAGCCCTCGGAATCGCAGTGTAACTGCCTGGCACAGAAGAGTCCACTGAGTCAGCCCTTAACCCCAGTGTGCCGAAATTGTCAAAACGTGTTTTTCAGCAGAAATAAACACGTTTGGAAAACTTTGGTCACCCCCATGTAACTTATAGGGCAGGAACAGCACAGTTTTCAAAACGTGTTTTTCAGCCCGAAATAAACGCGTTTTCTCAGCCCTTGGAATCGCAGTGTAACTGCCTGGCTCAGAAGAGCCCACTGAGTCAGCCCTTAACCCCAGTGGGCAGAAGTTGTCAAAACGTTCTTTTCAGCAGAAATAAACACGTTTTGGCAACTTTGGTCACCCCATGTAACATAGGGCAGGAACAGCACAGTTTTCAAAACGTGTTTTTCAGCCCGAAATAAACGCGTTTTCTCAGCCCTCGGAATCGCAGTGTAACTGCCTGGCACAGAAGAGTCCACTGAGTCAGCCCTTAACCCCAGTGTGCAGAAATTGTCAAAACGTGTTTTTCAGCAGAAATAAACACGTTTGGAAAACTTTGGTCACCCCCATGTAACTTATAGGGCAGGAACAGCACAGTTTTCAAAACGTGTTTTTCAGCCCGAAATAAACGCGTTTTCTCAGCCCTTGGAATCGCAGTGTAACTGCCTGGCTCAGAAGAGCCCACTGAGTCAGCCCTTAACCCCAGTGTGCAGAAATTTTCAAAACGTTCTTTTCTTCAGAAATAAACACGTTTTGGCAACTTTGGTCACCCCCATGTAACATAGGGCAGGAACAGCACAGTTTTCAAAACGTGTTTTTCAGCTCGAAATAAACGTGTTTTCTCAGCCCTTGGAATCGCAGTGTAACTGCCTGGCTCAGAAGAGCCCACTGAGTCAGCCATTAACCCCAGTGTGCAGATATTGTCAAAACCTGTTTTTCAGCAAAATAAACACGTTTTGGCAACTTTGGTCACCCCCATGTAACATAGGGCAGGAACAGCACAGTTTTCAAAACGTGTTTTTCAGCCCGATATAAACGCATTTTCTCAGCCCTTGGAATCGCAGTGTAACTGCCTGGCTCAGAAGAGTCCACTGAGTCAGCCCTTAACCCCAGTGTACAGAAATTGTCAAAAAGTGTTTTTCAGCAGAAATAAACACGTTTGGAAAACTTTGGTCACCCCCATGTAACTTATAGGGCAGGAACAGCACACTTTTCAAAACGTGTTTTACATCCCGAAATAAACGCGTTTTCTCACCTCTTGGAATCGCAGTGTAACTGCCTGGCTCAGAAGAGCCCACTGAGTCAGCCCTTAACCCCAGTGTGCAGAAATTGTCAAAACGTGTTTTTCAGCAGAAATAAACACGATTTGGCAACTTTGATCACCCCCATGTAACTTATAGGGCAGGAACAGCACACTTTTCAAAACGTGTTTTTCAGCCCAAAATAAACACGTTTTCTCAGCCCTTGGAATCGCAGTGTAACTGCCTGGCACAGAAGAGCCCACTGAGACAGCCCTTAACCCCAGTGGGCAGAAGTTGTCAAAACGTGCTTTTCAGCAGAAATAAACACGTTTTGGCAACTTTGGTAACCCTCATGTAAATTAGGGGGCAGGAACAGCACCCTTTTCAAAACGTTTTTTTCAGCCCGAAATAAGCGCGTTTTCTCAGCCCTTGGAATCGCAGTGTAACTGCCTGGCTCAGAAGAGCCCACTGAGTCAGCCCTTAACCCCAGTGTGCAGAAATTGTCAAAACGTGTTTTTCAGCAGAAATAAACAGGTTTTGGCAACTTTGGTCACCCCCATGTAAAAAATAGCACAGGAACAGCACAGTTTTCAAAACGTGTTTTTCAGCCCGAAATAAACGCGTTTTCTCAGCCCTTGGAATCCCAGTGTAACTGCCTGGCTCAGAAGAGGCCACTGAGTCAGCCCTTAACCCCAGTGTGCAGAAATTGCCAAAACGTGTTTTTCAGCAGAAATAGACACGTTTTGGCAACTTTGGTCACCCCCATGTAACTTATTAGGCAGGAACAGCACAGTTTTCAAAACGTGTTTTTCAGCCCAAAATGAACGCGTTTTCTCAGCCCTTGGAATCGCAGTGTAACTGCCTGGCTCAGAAGCGTCCACTGAGTCAGCCCTTAACCCCAGTGTGCAGATATTGTCAAAACCTGTTTTTCAGCAGAAATAAACATGTTTTGGCAACTTTGGTCACCCCCATGTAACTTATAGGGCAGTAACAGCACACTTTTCAAAACGTGTTTTTCAGCCTGAAATAAACGCGTTTTCTCAACCCTTGGAATCGCAGTGTAACTGCCTGCCTCAGAAGAGCCCACTGAGTCAGCCCTTAACCCCAGTGGGAAGAAGTTGTCAAAACGTTCTTTTCAGCAGAAATAAACACGTTTTGGCAACTTTGGTCACCCCCATGTAACATAGGGCAGGAACAGCACAGTTTTCAAAACGTGTTTTTCAACCCGATATAAACGCATTTTCTCAGCCCTTGGAATCGCAGTGTAACTGCCTGGCTCAGAAGAGCCCTCTGAGTCAGCCCTTAACCCCAGTGTGCAGAAATTGTCAAAACGTGTTTTTCAGCAGAAATAAACACGTTTTGGCAACTTTGATCACCCCCATGTAACTTATAGGGCAGGAACAGCACACTTTTCAAAACGTGTTTTTCAGCCTGAAATAAACGCGTTTTCTCAGCCCTTGGAATCGCAGTGTAACTGCCTGGCTCAGAAGAGTCCACTGAGTCAGCCCTTAACCCCAGTGTGCAGAAATTGTCAAAAAGTGTTTTTCAGCAGAAATAAACACGTTTGGAAAACTTTGGTCACCCCCATGTAGCATATAGGGCAGGAACAGCACAGTTTTCAAAACGTGTTTTTCAGCCCAAAATGAACACGTTTTCTCAGCCCTTGGAATCGCAGTGTAACTGCCTGGCTCAGAAGAGCCCACTGAGTCAGCCCTTAACCCTAGTGTGCAGATATTGTCAAAACCTGTTTTTCAGCAGAAATATACACGTTTTGGCAACTTTGGTCACCCCCATGTAACTTATAGGGCAGTAACAGCACACTTTTCAAAACGTGTTTTTCAGCCTGAAATAAACGCGTTTTCTCAACCCTTGGAATCGCAGTGTAACTGCCTGCCTCAGAAGAGCCCACTGAGTCAGCCCTTAACCCCAGTGGGAAGAAGTTGTCAAAACGTTCTTTTCAGCAGAAATAAACACGTTTTGGCAACTTTGGTCACCCCCATGTAACATAGGGCAGGAACAGCACAGTTTTCAAAACGTGTTTTTCAGCCCGATATAAACGCATTTTCTCAGCCCTTGGAATCGCAGTGTAACTGCCTGGCTCAGAAGAGCCCTCTGAGTCAGCCCTTAACCCCAGTGTTCAGAAATTGTCAAAAAGTGTTTTTCAGCAGAAATAAACACGTTTGGAAAACTTTGGTCACCCCCATATAGCATATAGGGCAGGAACAGCACAGTTTTCAAAACGTGTTTTACATCCCGAAATAAACGCGTTTTCTCACCCCTTGGAATCGCAGTGTAACTGCCTGGCTCAGAAGAGCCCACTGAGTCAGCCCTTAACCCCAGTGTGCAGAAATTGTCAAAACGTGTTTTTCAGCAGAAATAAACACGATTTGGCAACTTTGATCACCCCCATGTAACTTATACGGCAGGAACAGCACACTTTTCAAAACGTGTTTTTCAACCCGAAATAAGCGCGTTTTCTCAGCCCTTGGAATCGCAGTGTAACTGCCTGGCTCTGAAGAGCCCACTGAGTCAGCCTTTAACCCCAGTGTGCAGATATTGTCAAAACCTGTTTTTCAGCAGAAATAAACACGTTTTGGCAACTTTGGTCATCCCCATGTAACTTACAGGGCAGGAAGAGCACAGTTTTCAAAACGTGTTTTTCAGCCCAAAATAAACACGTTTTCTCAGCCCTTGGAATCGCAGTGTAACTGCCTGGCTCAGAAGAGCCCACTGAGTCAGCCCTTATCCCCAGTGTGCAGAAATTGTCAAAACGTGTTTTTCAGCAGAAATAAACACGTTTTGGCAACTTTGGTCACCCCCATGTAACTTATAGGTTAGGAACAGCACACTTTTCAAAACGTGTTTTTAAGCCCAAAATAAACGCGTTTTCTCAGGCTTTTTAATCCCAGTATAACTGCCTGGCTCAGAAGAGCCCACTGAGTCAGCCCTTAACCCCAGTGTGCAGAAATTGTCAAAAAGTGTTTTTCAGCAGAAATAAACACGTTTTGGAAACTTTGGTAACCCTCATGTAAATTAGGGTTCAGGAACAGCACCCTTTTCAAAACGTGTTTTTCAGCCCGAAATAAACGCGTTTTCTCAGGCTTTTCAATCCCAGTATAACTGCCTGGCTCAGAAGAGCCCACTGAGTCAGCCCTTAACCCCAGTGTGCAGAAATTGTCAAAACGTGTTTTTCAGCAGAAATAAACACGTTTGGGCAACTTTGGTCACCCCCATGTAAATAATAGCACAGGAACAGCACAGTTTTCAAAACGTGTTTTTCAGCCCGAAATCAACGCGTTTTCTCAGCCCTTGGAATCCCAGTGTAACTGCCTGGCTCAGAAGAGGCCACTGAGTCAGCCCTTAACCCCAGTGTGCAGAAATTGCCAAAACGTGTTTTTCAGCAGAAATAGACACGTTTTGACAACTTTGGTCACCCCCATGTAACTTATTGGGCAGGAACAGCACAGTTTTCAAAACGTGTTTTTCAGCCCAAAATGAACGCGTGTTCTCAGCCCTTGGAATCGCAGTGTAAGTGCCTGGCTCAGAAGAGCCCACTGAGTAAGCCCTTAACCCTAGTGTGCAGAAATTGTCAAAACGTGTTTTTCAGCAGAAATAAACGCGTTTTGACAACTTTGGTCACCCCCATGTAACTTATAGGGCAGGAACAGCACACTTTTCAAAACGATTTTTTCAGCCCGAAATAAACGCGTTTTCTCAGCCCTTGGAATCGCAGTGTAACTGCCTGGCTCAGAAGAGCCCACTGAGTCAGCCCTTAACCCCATTGTGCAGAAATTGTCAAAACGTGTTTTTCAGCAGAAATAAACACGTTTGGGCAACTTTGGTCACCCCCATGTAAATAATAGCACAGGAACAGCACAGTTTTCAAAACGTGTTTTTCAGCCCGAAATAAACGCGTTTTCTCAGCCCTTGGAATCGCAGTGTAACTGCCTGGCTCAGAAGAGCCCACTGAGTCAGCCCTTAACCCCAGTGTGCAGAAATTGTCAAAACGTGTTTTTCAGCAGAAATAAACACGTTTTGGCAACTTTTTCACCCCTATGTAACTTATAGAGCAGGAACAGCACACTTTTCAAAACGTGTTTTTCAGCAGAAATAAACACGTTTGGAAAACTTTGGTCACCCCCATGTAACTTATAGGGCAGGAACAGCACAGTTTTCAAAACGTGTTTTTCAGCCCGAAATAAACGCGTTTTCTCAGCCCTTGGAATCGCAGTGTAACTGCCTGGCTCAGAAGAGCCCACTGAGTCAGCCCTTAACCCCAGTGGGCAGAAGTTGTCAAAACGTTCTTTTCAGCAGAAATAAACACGTTTTGGCAACTTTGGTCACCCCATGTAACATAGGGCAGGAACAGCACAGTTTTCAAAACGTGTTTTTCAGCCCGAAATAAACGCGTTTTCTCAGCCCTCGGAATCGCAGTGTAACTGCCTGGCACAGAAGAGTCCACTGAGTCAGCCCTTAACCCCAGTGTGCAGAAATTGTCAAAACGTGTTTTTCAGCAGAAATTAACACGTTTGGAAAACTTTGGTCACCCCCATGTAACTTATAGGGCAGGAACAGCACAGTTTTCAAAACGTGTTTTTCAGCCCGAAATAAACGCGTTTTCTCAGCCCTTGGAATCGCAGTGTAACTGCCTGGCTCAGAAGAGCCCACTGAGTCAGCCCTTAACCCCAGTGTGCAGAAATTTTCAAAACGTTCTTTTCTTCAGAAATAAACACGTTTTGGCAACTTTGGTCACCCCCATGTAACATAGGGCAGGAACAGCACAGTTTTCAAAACGTGTTTTTCAGCTCGAAATAAACGTGTTTTCTCAGCCCTTGGAATCGCAGTGTAACTGCCTGGCTCAGAAGAGCCCACTGAGTCAGCCATTAACCCCAGTGTGCAGATATTGTCAAAACCTGTTTTTCAGCAAAATAAACACGTTTTGGCAACTTTGGTCACTCCCATGTAACTTATAAGGCAGTAACAGCACACTTTTCAAAACGTGTTTTTCAGCCTGAAATAAACGCGTTTTCTCAACCCTTGGAATCGCAGTGTAACTGCCTGCCTCAGAAGAGCCCACTGAGTCAGCCCTTAACCCCAGTGGGAAGAAGTTGTCAAAACGTTCTTTTCAGCAGAAATAAACACGTTTTGGCAACTTTGGTCACCCCCATGTAACATAGGGCAGGAACAGCACAGTTTTCAAAACGTGTTTTTCAGCCCGATATAAACGCATTTTCTCAGCCCTTGGAATCGCAGTGTAACTGCCTGGCTCAGAAGAGTCCACTGAGTCAGCCCTTAACCCCAGTGTACAGAAATTGTCAAAAAGTGTTTTTCAGCAGAAATAAACACGTTTGGAAAACTTTGGTCACCCCCATGTAACTTATAGGGCAGGAACAGCACAGTTTTCAAAACGTGTTTTACATCCCGAAATAAACGCGTTTTCTCACCTCTTGGAATCGCAGTGTAACTGCCTGGCACAGAAGAGCCCACTGAGACAGCCCTTAACCCCAGTGGGCAGAAGTTGTCAAAACGTGCTTTTCAGCAGAAATAAACACGTTTTGGCAGCTTTGGTCACCCCCATGTAAATTATAGGCCAGGAACTGCACAGTTTTCAAAACGTGTTTTTCAGCCCGAAATAAACGCGTTTTCTCAGCCCTTGGAATCGCAGTGTAACTGCCTGGCTCAGAAGAGCCCACTGAGTCAGCCCTTAACCCCAGTGTGCAGAAATTGTCAAAACGTGTTTTTCATTAGAAATAAACACGTTTTTGCAACTTTGGTCACCCCCATGTAACTTTTAGGGCAGGAACAGCACAGTTTTCAAAACGTGTTTTTCAGCCTGAAATAAACGCGTTTTTTCAACCCTTGGAATCGCAGTGTAACTGCCTGCCTCAGAAGAGCCCACTGAGTCAGCCCTTAACCCCAGTGTGCAGAAATTGTCAAAACGTGTTTTTCAGCAGAAGTAAACACGTTTGGGCAACTTTGGTCACCCCCATGTAAATTATAGCGCAGGAACAGCACAGTTTTCAAAACGTGTTTTTCAGCCCGAAATAAACGCTTTTTCTCAGCCCTTGGAATCGCAGTGTAACTGCCTGGCTCAGAAGAGCCCACTGAGTCAGCCCTTAACCCTAGTGTGCAGAAATTGTCAAAACCTGTTTTTCAGTAGAAATAAACACGTTTTGGCAGCTTTGGTCACCCCCATGTAAATTATAGGGCAGGAAAAGCACAGTTTTCAAAACGTGTTTTTCAGCCCGAAATAAACGCGTTTTCTCAGCCCTTGGAATCGCAGTGTAACTGCCTGGCACAGAAGAGCCCACTGAGACAGCCCTTAACCCCTGTGGGCAGAAGTTGTCAAAACGTGCTTTTCAGCAGAAATAAACACGTTTTGGCAACTTTGGTAACCCTCATGTAAATTAGGGGGCAGGAACAGCACCCTTTTCAAAACGTTTTTTTCAGCCCGAAATAAGCGCGTTTTCTCAGCCCTTGGAATCGCAGTGTAACTGCCTGGCTCAGAAGAGCCCACTGAGTCAGCCCTTAACCCCAGTGTGCAGAAATTGTCAAAACGTGTTTTTCAGCAGAAATAAACACGTTTGGGCAACTTTGGTCACCCCCATGTAAATTATAGCGCAGGAACAGCACAGTTTTCAAAACGTGTTTTTCAGCCCGAAATAAACCCTTTTTCTCAGCCCTTGGAATCGCAGTGTAACTGCCTGGCTCAGAAGAGCCCACTGAGTCAGCCCTTAACCCCAGTGTGCAGAAATTGTCAAAACGTGTTTTTCAGCAGAAATAAACAGGTTTTGGCAACTTTGGTCACCCCCATGTAAAAAATAGCACAGGAACAGCACAGTTTTCAAAACGTGTTTTTCAGCCCGAAATAAACGCGTTTTCTCAGCCCTTGGAATCCCAGTGTAACTGCTTGGCTCAGAAGAGGCCACTGAGTCAGCCCTTAACCCCAGTGTGCAGAAATTGCCAAAACGTGTTTTTCAGCAGAAATAGACACGTTTTGGCAACTTTGGTCACCCCCATGTAACTTATTAGGCAGGAACAGCACAGTTTTCAAAACGTGTTTTTCAGCCCAAAATGAACGCGTTTTCTCAGCCCTTGGAATCGCAGTGTAACTGCCTGGCTCAGAAGAGTCCACTGAGTCAGCCCTTAACCCCAGTGTGCAGAAATTGTCAAAACGTGTTTTTCAGCAGAAATAAACACGTTTGGAAAACTTTGGTCACCCCCATATAACTTATAGGGCAGGAACAGCACAGTTTTCAAAACGTGTTTTTCAGCCCGAAATAAACGCGTTTTCTCAGCCCTTGGAATCGAAGTGTAACTGCCTGGCTCAGAAGAGCCCACTGAGTCAGCCCTTAACCCCAGTGTGCAGATATTGTCAAAACCTGTTTTTCAGCAGAAATAAACATGTTTTGGCAACTTTGGTCACCCCCATGTAACTTATAGGGCAGTAACAGCACACTTTTCAAAACGTGTTTTTCAGCCTGAAATAAACGCGTTTTCTCAACCCTTGGAATCGCAGTGTAACTGCCTGCCTCAGAAGAGCCCACTGAGTCAGCCCTTAACCCCAGTGGGAAGAAGTTGTCAAAACGTTCTTTTCAGCAGAAATAAACACGTTTTGGCAACTTTGGTCACCCCCATGTAACATAGGGCAGGAACAGCACAGTTTTCAAAACGTGTTTTTCAGCCCGATATAAACGCATTTTCTCAGCCCTTGGAATCGCAGTGTAACTGCCTGGCTCAGAAGAGCCCTCTGAGTCAGCCCTTAACCCCAGTGTGCAGAAATTGTCAAAACGTGTTTTTCAGCAGAAATAAACACGTTTTGGCAACTTTGATCACCCCCATGTAACTTATAGGGCAGGAACAGCACACTTTTCAAAACGTGTTTTTCAGCCTGAAATAAACGCGTTTTCTCAGCCCTTGGAATCGCAGTGTAACTGCCTGGCTCAGAAGAGTCCACTGAGTCAGCCCTTAACCCCAGTGTGCAGAAATTGTCAAAAAGTGTTTTTCAGCAGAAATAAACACGTTTGGAAAACTTTGGTCACCCCCATGTAGCATATAGGGCAGGAACAGCACAGTTTTCAAAACGTGTTTTTTAGCCCAAAATGAACACGTTTTCTCAGCCCTTGGAATCGCAGTGTAACTGCCTGGCTCAGAAGAGCCCACTGAGTCAGCCCTTAACCCCAGTGTGCAGATATTGTCAAAACCTGTTTTTCAGCAGAAATATACACGTTTTGGCAACTTTGGTCACCCCCATGTAACTTATAGGGCAGTAACAGCACACTTTTCAAAACGTGTTTTTCAGCCTGAAATAAACGCGTTTTCTCAACCCTTGGAATCGCAGTGTAACTGCCTGCCTCAGAAGAGCCCACTGAGTCAGCCCTTAACCCCAGTGGGAAGAAGTTGTCAAAACGTTCTTTTCAGCAGAAATAAACACGTTTTGGCAACTTTGGTCACCCCCATGTAACATAGGGCAGGAACAGCACAGTTTTCAAAACGTGTTTTTCAGCCGGATATAAACGCATTTTCTCAGCCCCTGGAATCGCAGTGTAACTGCCTGGCTCAGAAGAGCCCTCTGAGTCAGCCCTTAACCCCAGTGTTCAGAAATTGTCAAAAAGTGTTTTTCAGCAGAAATAAACACGTTTGGAAAACTTTGGTCACCCCCATATAGCATATAGGGCAGGAACAGCACAGTTTTCAAAACGTGTTTTACATCCCGAAATAAACGCGTTTTCTCACCCCTTGGAATCGCGGTGTAACTGCCTGGCTCAGAAGAGCCCACTGAGTCAGCCCTTAACCCCAGTGTGCAGAAATTGTCAAAACGTGTTTTTCAGCAGAAATAAACACGATTTGGCAACTTTGATCATCCCCATGTAACTTATACGGCAGGAACAGCACACTTTTCAAAACGTGTTTTTCAACCCGAAATAAGCGCGTTTTCTCAGCCCTTGGAATCGCAGTGTAACTGCCTGGCTCTGAAGAGCCCACTGAGTCAGCCTTTAACCCCAGTGTGCAGATATTGTCAAAACCTGTTTTTCAGCAGAAATAAACACGTTTTGGCAACTTTGGTCATCCCCATGTAACTTACAGGGCAGGAAGAGCACAGTTTTCCAAACGTGTTTTTCAGCCCAAAATAAACACGTTTTTTCAGCCCTTGGAATCGCAGTGTAACTGCCTGGCTCAGAAGAGCCCACTGAGTCAGCCCTTATCCCCAGTGTGCAGAAATTGTCAAAACGTGTTTTTCAGCAGAAATAAACACGTTTTGGCAACTTTGGTCACCCCCATGTAACTTATAGGTTAGGAACAGCACACTTTTCAAAACGTGTTTTTAAGCCCAAAATAAACGCGTTTTCTCAGGCTTTTTAATCCCAGTATAACTGCCTGGCTCAGAAGAGCCCACTGAGTCAGCCCTTAACCCCAGTGTGCAGAAATTGTCAAAAAGTGTTTTTCAGCAGAAATAAACACGTTTTGGAAACTTTGGTAACCCTCATGTAAATTAGGGGGCAGGAACAGCACCCTTTTCAAAACGTGTTTTTCAGCCCGAAATAAACGCGTTTTCTCAGGCTTTTCAATCCCAGTATAACTGCCTGGCTCAGAAGAGCCCACTGAGTCAGCCCTTAACCCCAGTGTGCAGAAATTGTCAAAACGTGTTTTTCAGCAGAAATAAACACGTTTGGGCAACTTTGGTCACCCCCATGTAAATAATAGCACAGGAACAGCACAGTTTTCAAAACGTGTTTTTCAGCCCGAAATCAACGCGTTTTCTCAGCCCTTGGAATCCCAGTGTAACTGCCTGGCTCAGAAGAGGCCACTGAGTCAGCCCTTAACCCCAGTGTGCAGAAATTGCCAAAACGTGTTTTTCAGCAGAAATAGACACGTTTTGACAACTTTGGTCACCCCCATGTAACTTATTGGGCAGGAACAGCACAGTTTTCAAAACGTGTTTTTCAGCCCAAAATGAACGCGTGTTCTCAGCCCTTGGAATCGCAGTGTAAGTGCCTGGCTCAGAAGAGCCCACTGAGTAAGCCCTTAACCCTAGTGTGCAGAAATTGTCAAAACGTGTTTTTCAGCAGAAATAAACGCGTTTTGACAACTTTGGTCACCCCCATGTAACTTATAGGGCAGGAACAGCACACTTTTCAAAACGATTTTTTCAGCCCGAAATAAACGCGTTTTCTCAGCCCTTGGAATCGCAGTGTAACTGCCTGGCTCAGAAGAGCCCTCTGAGTCAGCCCTTAACCCCAGTGTGCAGAAATTGTCAAAACGTGTTTTTCAGCAGAAATAAACGCGTTTTGACAACTTTGGTCACCCCCATGTAACTTATAGGGCAGGAACAGCACAGTTTTCAAAACGTGTTTTTCAGCACGAAATAAACGCGTTTTCTCAGCCCTTGGAATCGCAGTGTAACTGCCTGGCTCAGAAGAGCCCACTGAGTCAGCCCTTAACCCCATTGTGCAGAAATTGTCAAAACGTGTTTTTCAGCAGAAATAAACACGTTTGGGCAACTTTGGTCACCCCCATGTAAATAATAGCACAGGAACAGCACAGTTTTCAAAACGTGTTTTTCAGCCCGAAATAAACGCGTTTTCTCAGCCCTTGGAATCGCAGTGTAACTGCCTGGCTCAGCAGAGCCCACTGAGTCAGCCCTTAACCCCAGTGTGCAGAAATTGTCAAAACGTGTTTTTCAGCAGAAATAAACACGTTTTGGCAACTTTTTCACCCCTATGTAACTTATAGAGCAGGAACAGCACACTTTTCAAAACGTGTTTTTCAGCCCGAAATAAACGCGTTTTCTCAGCCCTTGGAATCGAAGTGTAACTGCCTGGCTCAGAAGAGCCCACTGAGTCAGCCCTTAACCCCAGTGTGCAGAAATTGTCAAAACGTGTTTTTCAGCAGAAATAAACAGGTTTTGGCAACTTTGGTCACCCCCATGTAAATAATAGCACAGGAACAGCACAGTTTTCAAAACGTGTTTTTCAGCCCAAAATGAACGCGTTTTCTCAGCCCTTGGAATCGCAGTGTAACTGCCTGGCTCAGAAGAGTCCACTGAGTCAGCCCTTAACCCCAGTGTGCAGAAATTGTCAAAACGTGTTTTTCAGCAGAAATAAACACGTTTGGAAAACTTTGGTCACCCCCATGTAACTTATAGGGCAGGAACAGCACAGTTTTCAAAACGTGTTTTTCAGTCCGAAATAAACGCGTTTTCTCAGCCCTTGGAATCGCAGTGTAACTGCCTGGCTCAGAAGAGCCCACTGAGTCAGCCCTTAACCCCAGTGTGCAGAAATTTTCAAAACGTTCTTTTCTTCAGAAATAAACACGTTTTGGCAACTTTGGTCACCCCCATGTAACATAGGGCAGGAACAGCACAGTTTTCAAAACGTGTTTTTCATCTCGAAATAAACGCATTTTCTCAGCCCTTGGAATCGCAGTGTAACTACCTGGCTCAGAAGAGCCCACTGAGTTAGCCCTTAACCCCAGTGTGCAGAAATTGTCAAAACGTGTTTTTCAGCAGAAATAAACACGTTTTGGCTACTTTGATCACCCCCATGTAACTTATAGGGCAGGAAAAGCACACTTTTCAAAATGTGTTTTTCAGCCCGAAATAAACGCGTTTTCTCAGCCCTTGGAATCGCAGTGTAACTGCCTGGCTCAGAAGAGTCCACTGAGTCAGCCCTTAACCCCAGTGTGCAGAAATTGTCAAAAAGTGTTTTTCAGCAGAAATAAACACGTTTGGAAAACTTTGGTCACCCCCATGTAGCATATAGGGCAGGAACAGCACAGTTTTCAAAACGTGTTTTACATCCCGAAATAAACGCGTTTTCTCACCCCTTGGAATCGCAGTGTAACTGCCTGGCTCAGAAGAGCCCACTGAGTCAGCCCTTAACCCCAGTGTGCAGAAATTGTCAAAACGTGTTTTTCAGCAGAAATAAACACGATTTGGCAACTTTGATCACCCCCATGTAACTTATAGGGCAGGAACAGCACACTTTTCAAAACATGTTTTTCAGCCCGAAATAAGCGCGTTTTCTCAGCCCTTGGAATCGCAGTGTAACTGCCTGGCTCTGAAGAGCCCACTGAGTCAGCCTTTAACCCCAGTGTGCAGATATTGTCAAAACCTGTTTTTCAGCAGAAATAAACACGTTTTGGCAACTTTGGTCACCCCCATGTAACTTACAGGGCAGGAAGAGCACAGTTTTCAAAACGTGTTTTTCAGCCCAAAATAAACACGTTTTCTCAGCCCTTGGAATCGCAGTGTAACTGCCTGGCACAGAAGAGCCCACTGAGACAGCCCTTAACCCCAGTGGGCAGAAGTTTTCAAAACGTGCTTTTCAGCACGAAATAAACGCGTTTTCTCAGCCCTTGGAATCGCAGTGTAACTGCCTGGCTCAGAAGAGCCCACTGAGTCAGCCCTTAACCCCAGTGTGCAGAAATTGTCAAAACGTGTTTTTCAGCAGAAATAAACACGTTTTGGCAACTTTGGTCACCCCCATGTAACTTATAGGGGAGGAACAGCACACTTTTCAAAACGTGTTTTTCAGCCCGAAATAAACGCGTTTTCTCAGGCTTTTCAATCCCAGTATAACTGCCTGGCTCAGAAGAGCCCACTGAGTCAGCCCTTAACCCCAGTGTGCAGAAATTGTCAAAACGTGTTTTTCAGCAGAAATAAACACGTTTGGGCAACTTTGGTCACCCCCATGTAAATAATAGCACAGGAACAGCACAGTTTTCAAAACGTGTTTTTCAGCCCGAAATAAACGCGTTTTCTCAGCCCTTGGAATAGCAGTGTAACTGCCTGGCTCAGAAGAGCCCACTGAGTCAGCCCTTAACCCCAGTGTGCAGAAATTGTCAAAACGTGTTTTTCAGCAGAAATAAACAGGTTTTGGCAACTTTGGTCACCCCCATGTAAATAATAGCACAGGAACAGCACAGTTTTCAAAATGTGTTTTTCAGCCCAAAATGAACGCGTTTTCTCAGCCCTTGGAATCGCAGTGTAACTGCCTGGCTCAGAAGAGCCCACTGAGTAAGCCCTTAACCCTAGTGTGCAGAAATTGTCAAAACGTGTTTTTCAGCAGAAATAAACACGTTTTGGCAACTTTGGTCACCCCCATGTAACTTATAGGGCAGTAACAGCACACTTTTCAAAACGTGTTTTTCAGCCTGAAATAAACGCGTTTTCTCAACCCTTGGAATCGCAGTGTAACTGCCTGGCTCAGAAGAGCCCACTGAGTCAGCCCTTAACCCCAGTGTGCAGAAATTGTCAAAACGTGTTTTTCAGCAGAAATAAACACGTTTTGGCAACTTTGGTCACCCCCATGTAAATTATAGCGCAGGAACAGCACAGTTTTCAAAATGTGTTTTTCAGCCCGAAATAAACGCGTTTTCTCAGCCCTTGGAATCGCAGTGTAACTGCCTGGCTCAGAAGAGCCCACTGAGTCAGCCCTTAACCCCAGTGTGCAGAAATTGTCAAAACGTGTTTTTCAGCAGAAATAAACACGTTTTGGCAACTTTGGTCACCCCCATGTAAATTATAGCGCAGGAACAGCACAGTTTTCAAAATGTGTTTTTCAGCCCGAAATAAACGCGTTTTCTCAGCCCTTGGAATCCCAGTGTAAATGCCTGGCTCAGAAGAGCCCACTGAGTCAGCCCTTAACCCTAGTGTGCAGAAATTGTCAAAACCTGTTTTTCAGTAAAAAAAAACACGTTTTGGCAGCTTTGGTCAACCCCATGTAAATTATAGGCCAGGAACTGCACAGTTTTCAAAACGTGTTTTTCAGCACGAAATAAACGCGTTTTCTCAGCCCTTGGAATCGCAGTGTAACTGCCTGGCTCAGAAGAGCCCACTGAGTCAGCCCTTAACCCCAGTGTGCAGAAATTGTCAAAACGTGTTTTTCATTAGAAATAAACACGTTTTTGCAACTTTGGTCACCCCCATGTAACTTTTAGGGCAGGAACAGCACAGTTTTCAAAACGTGTTTTTCAGCTTGAAATAAACGCGTTTTCTCAACCCTTGGAATCGCAGTGTAACTGCCTGCCTCAGAAGAGCCCACTAAGTCAGCCCTTAACCCCAGTGTGCAGAAATTGTCAAAACGTGTTTTTCAGCAGAAGTAAACACGTTTGGGCAACTTTGGTCACCCCCATGTAAATTATAGCGCAGGAACAGCACAGTTTTCAAAACGTGTTTTTCAGCCCGAAATAAACGCTTTTTCTCAGCCCTTGGAATCGCAGTGTAACTGCCTGGCTCAGAAGAGCCCACTGAGTCAGCCCTTAACCCTAGTGTGCAGAAATTGTCAAAACCTGTTTTTCAGTAGAAATAAACACGTTTTGGCAGCTTTGGTCACCCCCATGTAAATTATAGGGCAGGAACAGCACAGTTTTCAAAACATGTTTTTCAGCCCGAAATAAACGCGTTTTCTCAGCCCTTGGAATCGCAGTGTAACTGCCTGGCTCAGAAGAGCCCACTGAGTCAGCCCTTAACCCCAGTGTGCAGAAATTGTCAAAACGTGTTTTTCAGCAGAAATAAACGCGTTTTGACAACTTTGGTCACCCCCATGTAACTTATAGGGCAGGAACAGCACAGTTTTCAAAACGTGTTTTTCAGCACGAAATAAACGCGTTTTCTCAGCCCTTGGAATCGCAGTGTAACTGCCTGGCTCAGAAGAGCCCACTGAGTCAGCCCTTAACCCCAGTGTGCAGAAATTGTCAAAACGTGTTTTTCAGCAGAAATAAACAGGTTTTGGCAACTTTGGTCACCCCCATGTAAATAATAGCACAGGAACAGCACAGTTTTCAAGACGTGTTTTTCAGCCCGAAATAAACGCGTTTTCTCAGCCCTTGGAATCGCAGTGTAACTGCCTGGCTCAGAAGAGCCCACTGAGTCAGCCCTTAACCCCAGTGTGCAGAAATTGTCAAAACGTGTTTTTCATTAGAAATAAACGCGTTTTTGCAACTTTGGTCACCCCCATGTAACTTTTAGGGCAGGAACAGCACAGTTTTCAAAACGTGTTTTTCAGCCTGAAATAAACGCGTTTTCTCAACCCTTGGAATCGCAGTGTAACTGCCTGCCTCAGAAGAGCCCACTGAGTCAGCCCTTAACCCCAGTGTGCAGAAATTGTCAAAACGTGTTTTTCAGCAGAAGTAAACACGTTTGGGCAACTTTGGTCACCCCCATGTAAATTATAGCGCAGGAACAGCACAGTTTTCAAAACGTGTTTTTCAGCCCGAAATAAACGCTTTTTCTCAGCCCTTGGAATCGCAGTGTAACTGCCTGGCTCAGAAGAGCCCACTGAGTCAGCCCTTAACCCTAGTGTGCAGAAATTGTCAAAACCTGTTTTTCAGTAGAAATAAACACGTTTTGGCAGCTTTGGTCACCCCCATGTAAATTATAGGGCAGGAAAAGCACAGTTTTCAAAACGTGTTTTTCAGCCCGAAATAAACGCGTTTTCTCAGCCCTTGGAATCGCAGTGTAACTGCCTGGCTCAGAAGAGCCCACTGAGTCAGCCCTTAACCCCATGTGCAGAAATTGTCAAAACGTGTTTTTCAGGAGAAATAAACACGTTTTTGCAACTTTGGTCACCCCCATGTAACTTTTAGGGCAGGAACAGCACAGTTTTCAAAACGTGTTTTTCAGTCCGAAATAAACGCGTTTTCTCAGCCCTTGGAATCGCAGTGTAACTGCCTGGCTCAGAAGAGCCCACTGAGTCAGCCCTTAACCCCAGTGTGCAGAAATTTTCAAAACGTTCTTTTCTTCAGAAATAAACACGTTTTGGCAACTTTGGTCACCCCCATGTAACATAGGGCAGGAACAGCACAGTTTTCAAAACGTGTTTTTCATCTCGAAATAAACGCATTTTCTCAGCCCTTGGAATCGCAGTGTAACTACCTGGCTCAGAAGAGCCCACTGAGTTAGCCCTTAACCCCAGTGTGCAGAAATTGTCAAAACGTGTTTTTCAGCAGAAATAAACACGTTTTGGCAACTTTGATCACCCCCATGTAACTTATAGGGCAGGAACAGCACACTTTTCAAAATGTGTTTTTCAGCCCGAAATAAACGCGTTTTCTCAGCCCTTGGAATCGCAGTGTAACTGCCTGGCTCAGAAGAGTCCACTGAGTCAGCCCTTAACCCCAGTGTGCAGAAATTGTCAAAAAGTGTTTTTCAGCAGAAATAAACACGTTTGGAAAACTTTGGTCACCCCCATGTAGCATATAGGGCAGGAACAGCACAGTTTTCAAAACGTGTTTTACATCCCGAAATAAACGCGTTTTCTCACCCCTTGGAATCGCAGTGTAACTGCCTGGCTCAGAAGAGCCCACTGAGTCAGCCCTTAACCCCAGTGTGCAGAAATTGTCAAAACGTGTTTTTCAGCAGAAATAAACACGATTTGGCAACTTTGATCACCCCCATGTAACTTATAGGGCAGGAACAGCACACTTTTCAAAACATGTTTTTCAGCCCGAAATAAGCGCGTTTTCTCAGCCCTTGGAATCGCAGTGTAACTGCCTGGCTCTGAAGAGCCCACTGAGTCAGCCTTTAACCCCAGTGTGCAGATATTGTCAAAACCTGTTTTTCAGCAGAAATAAACACGTTTTGGCAACTTTGGTCACCCCCATGTAACTTACAGGGCAGGAAGAGCACAGTTTTCAAAACGTGTTTTTCAGCCCAAAATAAACACGTTTTCTCAGCCCTTGGAATCGCAGTGTAACTGCCTGGCACAGAAGAGCCCACTGAGACAGCCCTTAACCCCAGTGGGCAGAAGTTTTCAAAACGTGCTTTTCAGCACGAAATAAACGCGTTTTCTCAGCCCTTGGAATCGCAGTGTAACTGCCTGGCTCAGAAGAGCCCACTGAGTCAGCCCTTAACCCCAGTGTGCAGAAATTGTCAAAACGTGTTTTTCAGCAGAAATAAACACGTTTTGGCAACTTTGGTCACCCCCATGTAACTTATAGGGGAGGAACAGCACACTTTTCAAAACGTGTTTTTCAGCCCGAAATAAACGCGTTTTCTCAGGCTTTTCAATCCCAGTATAACTGCCTGGCTCAGAAGAGCCCACTGAGTCAGCCCTTAACCCCAGTGTGCAGAAATTGTCAAAACGTGTTTTTCAGCAGAAATAAACACGTTTGGGCAACTTTGGTCACCCCCATGTAAATAATAGCACAGGAACAGCACAGTTTTCAAAACGTGTTTTTCAGCCCGAAATAAACGCGTTTTCTCAGCCCTTGGAATAGCAGTGTAACTGCCTGGCTCAGAAGAGCCCACTGAGTCAGCCCTTAACCCCAGTGTGCAGAAATTGTCAAAACGTGTTTTTCAGCAGAAATAAACAGGTTTTGGCAACTTTGGTCACCCCCATGTAAATAATAGCACAGGAACAGCACAGTTTTCAAAATGTGTTTTTCAGCCCAAAATGAACGCGTTTTCTCAGCCCTTGGAATCGCAGTGTAACTGCCTGGCTCAGAAGAGCCCACTGAGTAAGCCCTTAACCCTAGTGTGCAGAAATTGTCAAAACGTGTTTTTCAGCAGAAATAAACACGTTTTGGCAACTTTGGTCACCCCCATGTAACTTATAGGGCAGTAACAGCACACTTTTCAAAACGTGTTTTTCAGCCTGAAATAAACGCGTTTTCTCAACCCTTGGAATCGCAGTGTAACTGCCTGGCTCAGAAGAGCCCACTGAGTCAGCCCTTAACCCCAGTGTGCAGAAATTGTCAAAACGTGTTTTTCAGCAGAAATAAACACGTTTTGGCAACTTTGGTCACCCCCATGTAAATTATAGCGCAGGAACAGCACAGTTTTCAAAATGTGTTTTTCAGCCCGAAATAAACGCGTTTTCTCAGCCCTTGGAATCGCAGTGTAACTGCCTGGCTCAGAAGAGCCCACTGAGTCAGCCCTTAACCCCAGTGTGCAGAAATTGTCAAAACGTGTTTTTCAGCAGAAATAAACACGTTTTGGCAACTTTGGTCACCCCCATGTAAATTATAGCGCAGGAACAGCACAGTTTTCAAAATGTGTTTTTCAGCCCGAAATAAACGCGTTTTCTCAGCCCTTGGAATCCCAGTGTAAATGCCTGGCTCAGAAGAGCCCACTGAGTCAGCCCTTAACCCTAGTGTGCAGAAATTGTCAAAACCTGTTTTTCAGTAAAAAAAAACACGTTTTGGCAGCTTTGGTCAACCCCATGTAAATTATAGGCCAGGAACTGCACAGTTTTCAAAACGTGTTTTTCAGCACGAAATAAACGCGTTTTCTCAGCCCTTGGAATCGCAGTGTAACTGCCTGGCTCAGAAGAGCCCACTGAGTCAGCCCTTAACCCCAGTGTGCAGAAATTGTCAAAACGTGTTTTTCATTAGAAATAAACACGTTTTTGCAACTTTGGTCACCCCCATGTAACTTTTAGGGCAGGAACAGCACAGTTTTCAAAACGTGTTTTTCAGCTTGAAATAAACGCGTTTTCTCAACCCTTGGAATCGCAGTGTAACTGCCTGCCTCAGAAGAGCCCACTAAGTCAGCCCTTAACCCCAGTGTGCAGAAATTGTCAAAACGTGTTTTTCAGCAGAAGTAAACACGTTTGGGCAACTTTGGTCACCCCCATGTAAATTATAGCGCAGGAACAGCACAGTTTTCAAAACGTGTTTTTCAGCCCGAAATAAACGCTTTTTCTCAGCCCTTGGAATCGCAGTGTAACTGCCTGGCTCAGAAGAGCCCACTGAGTCAGCCCTTAACCCTAGTGTGCAGAAATTGTCAAAACCTGTTTTTCAGTAGAAATAAACACGTTTTGGCAGCTTTGGTCACCCCCATGTAAATTATAGGGCAGGAACAGCACAGTTTTCAAAACATGTTTTTCAGCCCGAAATAAACGCGTTTTCTCAGCCCTTGGAATCGCAGTGTAACTGCCTGGCTCAGAAGAGCCCACTGAGTCAGCCCTTAACCCCAGTGTGCAGAAATTGTCAAAACGTGTTTTTCAGCAGAAATAAACGCGTTTTGACAACTTTGGTCACCCCCATGTAACTTATAGGGCAGGAACAGCACAGTTTTCAAAACGTGTTTTTCAGCACGAAATAAACGCGTTTTCTCAGCCCTTGGAATCGCAGTGTAACTGCCTGGCTCAGAAGAGCCCACTGAGTCAGCCCTTAACCCCAGTGTGCAGAAATTGTCAAAACGTGTTTTTCAGCAGAAATAAACAGGTTTTGGCAACTTTGGTCACCCCCATGTAAATAATAGCACAGGAACAGCACAGTTTTCAAGACGTGTTTTTCAGCCCGAAATAAACGCGTTTTCTCAGCCCTTGGAATCGCAGTGTAACTGCCTGGCTCAGAAGAGCCCACTGAGTCAGCCCTTAACCCCAGTGTGCAGAAATTGTCAAAACGTGTTTTTCATTAGAAATAAACGCGTTTTTGCAACTTTGGTCACCCCCATGTAACTTTTAGGGCAGGAACAGCACAGTTTTCAAAACGTGTTTTTCAGCCTGAAATAAACGCGTTTTCTCAACCCTTGGAATCGCAGTGTAACTGCCTGCCTCAGAAGAGCCCACTGAGTCAGCCCTTAACCCCAGTGTGCAGAAATTGTCAAAACGTGTTTTTCAGCAGAAGTAAACACGTTTGGGCAACTTTGGTCACCCCCATGTAAATTATAGCGCAGGAACAGCACAGTTTTCAAAACGTGTTTTTCAGCCCGAAATAAACGCTTTTTCTCAGCCCTTGGAATCGCAGTGTAACTGCCTGGCTCAGAAGAGCCCACTGAGTCAGCCCTTAACCCTAGTGTGCAGAAATTGTCAAAACCTGTTTTTCAGTAGAAATAAACACGTTTTGGCAGCTTTGGTCACCCCCATGTAAATTATAGGGCAGGAAAAGCACAGTTTTCAAAACGTGTTTTTCAGCCCGAAATAAACGTGTTTTCTCAGCCCTTGGAATCGCAGTGTAACTGCCTGGCTCAGAAGAGCCCACTGAGTCAGCCCTTAACCCCATGTGCAGAAATTGTCAAAACGTGTTTTTCAGGAGAAATAAACACGTTTTTGCAACTTTGGTCACCCCCATGTAACTTTTAGGGCAGGAACAGCACAGTTTTCAAAACGTGTTTTTCAGCACGAAATAAACGCGTTTTCTCAGCCCTTGGAATCGCAGTGTAACTGCCTGGCTCAGAAGAGCCCACTGAGTCAGCCCTTAACCCCAGTGTGTAGAAATTGTCAAAACGTGTTTTTCAGCAGAAATAAACAGGTTTTGGCAACTTTGGTCACCCCCATGTAAATAATAGCACAGGAACAGCACAGTTTTCAAGACGTGTTTTTCAGCCCGAAATAAACGCTTTTTCTCAGCCCTTGGAATCCCAGTGTAACTGCCTGGCTCAGAAGAGGCCACTGAGTCAGCCCTTAACCCCAGTGTGCAGAAATTGCCAAAACGTGTTTTTCAGCAGAAATAGACACGTTTTGGCAACTTTGGTCACCCCCATGTAACTTTTAGGGCAGGAACAGCACAGTTTTCAAAACGTGTTTTTCAGCACGAAATAAACGCGTTTTCTCAGCACTTGGAATCGCAGTGTAACTGCCTGGCTCAGAAGAGCCCACTGTATCAGCCCTTAACCCCAGTGTGCAGAAATTGTCAAAACGTGTTTTTCAGCAGAAAAAAACACGTTTTGGCAGCTTTGGTCACCCCCATGTAAATTATAGGCCAGGAACTGCACAGTTTTCAAAACGTGTTTTTCAGCCCGAAATAAACGCGTTTTCTCAGCCCTTGGAATCGCAGTGTAACTGCCTGGCTCAGAAGAGCCCACTGAGTCAGCCCTTAACCCCATGTGCAGAAATTGTCAAAACCTGTTTTTCAGTAGAAATAAACACGTTTTTGCAACTTTGGTCACCCCCATGTAAATTATAGGGCAGGAAAAGCACAGTTTTCAAAACGTGTTTTTCAGCCCGAAATAAACGCGTTTTCTCAGCCCTTGGAATCGCAGTGTAACTGCCTGGCTCAGAAGAGCCCACTGAGTCAGCCCTTAACCCCATGTGCAGAAATTGTCAAAACGTGTTTTTCAGGAGAAATAAACACGTTTTTGCAACTTTGGTCACCCCCATGTAACTTTTAGGGCAGGAACAGCACAGTTTTCAAAACGTGTTTTTCAGCACGAAATAAACGCGTTTTCTCAGCCCTTGGAATCGCAGTGTAACTGCCTGGCTCAGAAGAGCCCACTGAGTCAGCCCTTAACCCCAGTGTGCAGAAATTGTCAAAACGTGTTTTTCAGCAGAAGTAAACACGTTTGGGCAACTTTGGTCACCCCCATGTAAATTATAGCGCAGGAACAGCACAGTTTTCAAAACGTGTTTTTCAGCCCGAAATAAACGCTTTTTCTCAGCCCTTGGAATCGCAGTGTAACTGCCTGGCTCAGAAGAGCCCACTGAGTCAGCCCTTAACCCTAGTGTGCAGAAATTGTCAAAACCTGTTTTTCAGTAGAAATAAACACGTTTTGGCAGCTTTGGTCACCCCCATGTAAATTATAGGGCAGGAACAGCACAGTTTTCAAAACGTGTTTTTCAGCCCGAAATAAACGCGTTTTCTCAGCCCTTGGAATCGCAGTGTAACTGCCTGGCTCAGAAGAGCCCACTGAGTCAGCCCTTAACCCCAGTGTGCAGAAATTGTCAAAACGTGTTTTTCAGCAGAAATAAACGCGTTTTGACCACTTTGGTCACCCCCATGTAACTTATAGGGCAGGAACAGCACAGTTTTCAAAACGTGTTTTTCAGCACGAAATAAACGCGTTTTCTCAGCCCTTGGAATCGCAGTGTAACTGCCTGGCTCAGAAGAGCCCACTGAGTCAGCCCTTAACCCCAGTGTGCAGAAATTGTCAAAACGTGTTTTTCAGCAGAAATAAACAGGTTTTGGCAACTTTGGTCACCCCCATGTAAATAATAGCACAGGAACAGCACAGTTTTCAAGACGTGTTTTTCAGCCCGAAATAAACGCTTTTTCTCAGCACTTGGAATCCCAGTGTAACTGCCTGGCTCAGAAGAGGCCACTGAGTCAGCCCTTAACCCCAGTGTGCAGAAATTGCCAAAACGTGTTTTTCAGCAGAAATAGACACGTTTTGGCAACTTTGGTCACCCCCATGTAACTTATTAGGCAGGAACAGCACAGTTTTCAAAACGTGTTTTTCAGCCCAAAATGAACGCGTTTTCTCAGCCCTTGGAATCGCAGTGTAACTGCCTGGCTCAGAAGAGCCCACTGAGTAAGCCCTTAACCCTAGTGGGCAGAAATTGTCAAAACGTGTTTTTCAGCAAAAATAAACACGTTTTGGCAACTTTGGTCACCCCCATGTAACTTATAGGGCAGGAACAGCACACTTTTCAAAATGTGTTTTTCAGCCTGAAATAAACGCGTTTTCTCAACCCTTGGAATCGCAGTGTAACTGCCTGGCTCAGAAGAGCCCACTGAGTCAGCCCTTAACCCCAGTGTGCAGAAATTGTCAAAACGTGTTTTTCAGCAGAAATAAACACGTTTTGACAACTTTGGTCACCCCCATGTAACTTATAGGGCAGGAACAGCACACTTTTCAAAACTTGTTTTTCAGCCCGATATAAACTCGTTTTCTCAGCCCTTGGAATCGCAGTGTAACTGCTTGGCTCAGAAGAGCCCACTGAGTCAGCCCTTAACCCCAGTGTGCAGAAATTGTCAAAACGTCTTTTTCAGGAGAAATAAACACGTTTTTGCAACTTTGGTCACCCCCATGTAACTTTTAGGGCAGGAACAGCACAGTTTTCAAAACGTGTTTTTCAGCACGAAATAAACGCGTTTTCTCAGCCCTTGGAATCGTAGTGTAACTGCCTGGCTCAGAAGAGCCCACTGAGTCAGCCCTTAACCCCAGTGTGCAGAAATTGTCAAAACGTGTTTTTCAGCAGAAATAAACACGTTTTGGCAACTTTTTCACCCCTATGTAACTTATAGGGCAGGAACAGCACACTTTTCAAAACGTGTTTTTCAGCCCGAAATAAACGCGTTTTCTCAAACCTTGGAATCGCAGTGTAACTGCCTGGCTCAGAAGAGCCCACTGAGTCAGCCCTTAACCCCAGTGTGCAGAAATTGTCAAAACGTGTTTTTCAGCAGAAATAAACACGTGTTGGCAACTTTGGTCACCCCCATGTAACTTATAGGGCAGGAACAGCACAGTTTTCAAAACGAGTTTTTTAACCCGAAATAAACGCGCTTTCTCAGCCCTCGGAATCGCAGTGTAACTGCCTGGATCAGAAGAGCCCACTGAGTCAGCCCTTAACCCCAGTGTGCAGAAATTGTCAAAACGTGTTTTTCAGCAGAAATAAACACGTTTTGGCAGCTTTGGTCACCCCCATGTAAATTATAGGGCAGGAAAAGCACAGTTTTCAAAACGTGTTTTTCAGCCCGAAATAAACGCGTTTTCTCAGCCCTTGGAATCGCAGTGTAACTGCCTGGCTCAGAAGAGCCCACTGAGTCAGCCCTTAACCCCATGTGCAGAAATTGTCAAAACGTGTTTTTCAGGAGAAATAAACACGTTTTTGCAACTTTGGTCACCCCCATGTAACTTTTAGGGCAGGAACAGCACAGTTTTCAAAACGTGTTTTTCAGCACGAAATAAACGCGTTTTCTCAGCCCTTGGAATCGCAGTGTAACTGCCTGGCTCAGAAGAGCCCACTGAGTCAGCCCTTAACCCCAGTGTGCAGAAATTGTCAAAACGTGTTTTTCAGCAGAAATAAACAGGTTTTGGCAACTTTGGTCACCCCCATGTAAATAATAGCACAGGAACAGCACAGTTTTCAAGACGTGTTTTTCAGCCCGAAATAAACGCTTTTTCTCAGCCCTTGGAATCCCAGTGTAACTGCCTGGCTCAGAAGAGGCCACTGAGTCAGCCCTTAACCCCAGTGTGCAGAAATTGCCAAAACGTGTTTTTCAGCAGAAATAGACACGTTTTGGCAACTTTGGTCACCCCCATGTAACTTTTAGGGCAGGAACAGCACAGTTTTCAAAACGTGTTTTTCAGCACGAAATAAACGCGTTTTCTCAGCACTTGGAATCGCAGTGTAACTGCCTGGCTCAGAAGAGCCCACTGTATCAGCCCTTAACCCCAGTGTGCAGAAATTGTCAAAACGTGTTTTTCAGCAGAAAAAAACACGTTTTGGCAGCTTTGGTCACCCCCATGTAAATTATAGGCCAGGAACTGCACAGTTTTCAAAACGTGTTTTTCAGCCCGAAATAAACGCGTTTTCTCAGCCCTTGGAATCGCAGTGTAACTGCCTGGCTCAGATGAGCCCACTGAGTCAGCCCTTAACCCCAGTGTGCAGAAATTGTCAAAACGTGTTTTTCATTAGAAATAAACGCGTTTTTGCAACTTTGGTCACCCCCATGTAACTTTTAGGGCAGGAACAGCACAGTTTTCAAAACGTGTTTTTCAGCCTGAAATAAACGCGTTTTCTCAACCCTTGGAATCGCAGTGTAACTGCCTGCCTCAGAAGAGCCCACTGAGTCAGCCCTTAACCCCAGTGTGCAGAAATTGTCAAAACGTGTTTTTCAGCAGAAGTAAACACGTTTGGGCAACTTTGGTCACCCCCATGTAAATTATAGCGCAGGAACAGCACAGTTTTCAAAACGTGTTTTTCAGCCCGAAATAAACGCTTTTTCTCAGCCCTTGGAATCGCAGTGTAACTGCCTGGCTCAGAAGAGCCCACTGAGTCAGCCCTTAACCCTAGTGTGCAGAAATTGTCAAAACCTGTTTTTCAGTAGAAATAAACACGTTTTGGCAGCTTTGGTCACCCCCATGTAAATTATAGGGCAGGAAAAGCACAGTTTTCAAAACGTGTTTTTCAGCCCGAAATAAACGCGTTTTCTCAGCCCTTGGAATCGCAGTGTAACTGCCTGGCTCAGAAGAGCCCACTGAGTCAGCCCTTAACCCCATGTGCAGAAATTGTCAAAACGTGTTTTTCAGGAGAAATAAACACGTTTTTGCAACTTTGGTCACCCCCATGTAACTTTTAGGGCAGGAACAGCACAGTTTTCAAAACGTGTTTTTCAGCACGAAATAAACGTGTTTTCTCAGCCCTTGGAATCGCAGTGTAACTGCCTGGCTCAGAAGAGCCCACTGAGTCAGCCCTTAACCCCAGTGTGCAGAAATTGTCAAAACGTGTTTTTCAGCAGAAGTAAACACGTTTGGGCAACTTTGGTCACCCCCATGTAAATTATAGCGCAGGAACAGCACAGTTTTCAAAACGTGTTTTTCAGCCCGAAATAAACGCTTTTTCTCAGCCCTTGGAATCGCAGTGTAACTGCCTGGCTCAGAAGAGCCCACTGAGTCAGCCCTTAACCCTAGTGTGCAGAAATTGTCAAAACCTGTTTTTCAGTAGAAATAAACACGTTTTGGCAGCTTTGGTCACCCCCATGTAAATTATAGGGCAGGAACAGCACAGTTTTCAAAACGTGTTTTTCAGCCCGAAATAAACGCGTTTTCTCAGCCCTTGGAATCGCAGTGTAACTGCCTGGCTCAGAAGAGCCCACTGAGTCAGCCCTTAACCCCAGTGTGCAGAAATTGTCAAAACGTGTTTTTCAGCAGAAATAAACGCGTTTTGACCACTTTGGTCACCCCCATGTAACTTATAGGGCAGGAACAGCACAGTTTTCAAAACGTGTTTTTCAGCACGAAATAAACGCGTTTTCTCAGCCCTTGGAATCGCAGTGTAACTGCCTGGCTCAGAAGAGCCCACTGAGTCAGCCCTTAACCCCAGTGTGCAGAAATTGTCAAAACGTGTTTTTCAGCAGAAATAAACAGGTTTTGGCAACTTTGGTCACCCCCATGTAAATAATAGCACAGGAACAGCACAGTTTTCAAGACGTGTTTTTCAGCCCGAAATAAACGCTTTTTCTCAGCACTTGGAATCCCAGTGTAACTGCCTGGCTCAGAAGAGGCCACTGAGTCAGCCCTTAACCCCAGTGTGCAGAAATTGCCAAAACGTGTTTTTCAGCAGAAATAGACACGTTTTGGCAACTTTGGTCACCCCCATGTAACTTATTAGGCAGGAACAGCACAGTTTTCAAAACGTGTTTTTCAGCCCAAAATGAACGCGTTTTCTCAGCCCTTGGAATCGCAGTGTAACTGCCTGGCTCAGAAGAGCCCACTGAGTAAGCCCTTAACCCTAGTGGGCAGAAATTGTCAAAACGTGTTTTTCAGCAAAAATAAACACGTTTTGGCAACTTTGGTCACCCCCATGTAACTTATAGGGCAGGAACAGCACACTTTTCAAAATGTGTTTTTCAGCCTGAAATAAACGCGTTTTCTCAACCCTTGGAATCGCAGTGTAACTGCCTGGCTCAGAAGAGCCCACTGAGTCAGCCCTTAACCCCAGTGTGCAGAAATTGTCAAAACGTGTTTTTCAGCAGAAATAAACACGTTTTGACAACTTTGGTCACCCCCATGTAACTTATAGGGCAGGAACAGCACACTTTTCAAAACTTGTTTTTCAGCCCGAAATAAACTCGTTTTCTCAGCCCTTGGAATCGCAGTGTAACTGCTTGGCTCAGAAGAGCCCACTGAGTCAGCCCTTAACCCCAGTGTGCAGAAATTGTCAAAACGTCTTTTTCAGGAGAAATAAACACGTTTTTGCAACTTTGGTCACCCCCATGTAACTTTTAGGGCAGGAACAGCACAGTTTTCAAAACGTGTTTTTCAGCACGAAATAAACGCGTTTTCTCAGCCCTTGGAATCGCAGTGTAACTGCCTGGCTCAGAAGAGCCCACTGAGTCAGCCCTTAACCCCAGTGTGCAGAAATTGTCAAAACGTGTTTTTCAGCAGAAATAAACACGTTTTGGCAGCTTTGGTCACCCCCATGTAAATTATAGGGCAGGAAAAGCACAGTTTTCAAAACGTGTTTTTCAGCCCGAAATAAACGCGTTTTCTCAGCCCTTGGAATCGCAGTGTAACTGCCTGGCTCAGAAGAGCCCACTGAGTCAGCCCTTAACCCCATGTGCAGAAATTGTCAAAACGTGTTTTTCAGGAGAAATAAACACGTTTTTGCAACTTTGGTCACCCCCATGTAACTTTTAGGGCAGGAACAGCACAGTTTTCAAAACGTGTTTTTCAGCACGAAATAAACGCGTTTTCTCAGCCCTTGGAATCGCAGTGTAACTGCCTGGCTCAGAAGAGCCCACTGAGTCAGCCCTTAACCCCAGTGTGCAGAAATTGTCAAAACGTGTTTTTCAGCAGAAGTAAACACGTTTGGGCAACTTTGGTCACCCCCATGTAAATTATAGCGCAGGAACAGCACAGTTTTCAAAACGTGTTTTTCAGCCCGAAATAAACGCTTTTTCTCAGCCCTTGGAATCGCAGTGTAACTGCCTGGCTCAGAAGAGCCCACTGAGTCAGCCCTTAACCCTAGTGTGCAGAAATTGTCAAAACCTGTTTTTCAGTAGAAATAAACACGTTTTGGCAGCTTTGGTCACCCCCATGTAAATTATAGGGCAGGAACAGCACAGTTTTCAAAACGTGTTTTTCAGCCCGAAATAAACGCGTTTTCTCAGCCCTTGGAATCGCAGTGTAACTGCCTGGCTCAGAAGAGCCCACTGAGTCAGCCCTTAACCCCAGTGTGCAGAAATTGTCAAAACGTGTTTTTCAGCAGAAATAAACGCGTTTTGACCACTTTGGTCACCCCCATGTAACTTATAGGGCAGGAACAGCACAGTTTTCAAAACGTGTTTTTCAGCACGAAATAAACGCGTTTTCTCAGCCCTTGGAATCGCAGTGTAACTGCCTGGCTCAGAAGAGCCCACTGAGTCAGCCCTTAACCCCAGTGTGCAGAAATTGTCAAAACGTGTTTTTCAGCAGAAATAAACAGGTTTTGGCAACTTTGGTCACCCCCATGTAAATAATAGCACAGGAACAGCACAGTTTTCAAGACGTGTTTTTCAGCCCGAAATAAACGCTTTTTCTCAGCACTTGGAATCCCAGTGTAACTGCCTGGCTCAGAAGAGGCCACTGAGTCAGCCCTTAACCCCAGTGTGCAGAAATTGCCAAAACGTGTTTTTCAGCAGAAATAGACACGTTTTGGCAACTTTGGTCACCCCCATGTAACTTATTAGGCAGGAACAGCACAGTTTTCAAAACGTGTTTTTCAGCCCAAAATGAACGCGTTTTCTCAGCCCTTGGAATCGCAGTGTAACTGCCTGGCTCAGAAGAGCCCACTGAGTAAGCCCTTAACCCTAGTGGGCAGAAATTGTCAAAACGTGTTTTTCAGCAAAAATAAACACGTTTTGGCAACTTTGGTCACCCCCATGTAACTTATAGGGCAGGAACAGCACACTTTTCAAAATGTGTTTTTCAGCCTGAAATAAACGCGTTTTCTCAACCCTTGGAATCGCAGTGTAACTGCCTGGCTCAGAAGAGCCCACTGAGTCAGCCCTTAACCCCAGTGTGCAGAAATTGTCAAAACGTGTTTTTCAGCAGAAATAAACACGTTTTGACAACTTTGGTCACCCCCATGTAACTTATAGGGCAGGAACAGCACACTTTTCAAAACTTGTTTTTCAGCCCGAAATAAACTCGTTTTCTCAGCCCTTGGAATCGCAGTGTAACTGCTTGGCTCAGAAGAGCCCACTGAGTCAGCCCTTAACCCCAGTGTGCAGAAATTGTCAAAACGTCTTTTTCAGGAGAAATAAACACGTTTTTGCAACTTTGGTCACCCCCATGTAACTTTTAGGGCAGGAACAGCACAGTTTTCAAAACGTGTTTTTCAGCACGAAATAAACGCGTTTTCTCAGCCCTTGGAATCGCAGTGTAACTGCCTGGCTCAGAAGAGCCCACTGAGTCAGCCCTTAACCCCAGTGTGCAGAAATTGTCAAAACGTGTTTTTCAGCAGAAATAAACACGTTTTGGCAACTTTTTCACCCCTATGTAACTTATAGGGCAGGAACAGCACACTTTTCAAAACGTGTTTTTCAGCCCGAAATAAACGCGTTTTCTCAAACCTTGGAATCGCAGTGTAACTGCCTGGCTCAGAAGAGCCCACTGAGTCAGCCCTTAACCCCAGTGTGCAGAAATTGTCAAAACGTGTTTTTCAGCAGAAATAAACACGTGTTGGCAACTTTGGTCACCCCCATGTAACTTATAGGGCAGGAACAGCACAGTTTTCAAAACGAGTTTTTTAACCCGAAATAAACGCGCATTCTCAGCCCTCGGAATCGCAGTGTAACTGCCTGGATCAGAAGAGCCCACTGAGTCAGCCCTTAACCCCAGTGTGCAGAAATTGTCAAAACGTGTTTTTCAGCAGAAATAAACACGTTTTGGCAACTTTGGTCACCCCCATGTAAATTATAGCGCAGGAACAGCACAGTTTTCAAAATGTGTTTTTCAGCCCGAAATAAACGCGTTTATTCAGCCCTTGGAATCCCAGTGTAAATGCCTGGCTCAGAAGAGCCCACTGAGTCAGCCTTTAACCCCAGTGCGTAGAAATTGTCAAAACGTGTTTTTCAGCACGAAAAAAACGCGTTTTCTCAGCCCTTGGAATCGCAGTGTAACTGCCTGGCTCAGAAGAGCCCACTGAGTCAGCCCTTAACCCCAGTGTGCAGAAATTGTCAAAACGTGTTTTTCAGCAGAAATAAACATGTTTTGGCAACTTTGGTCACCCCCATGTAACTTATAGGGCAGGAACAGCACACTTTTCAAAACGTGTTTTTCAGCCCGAAATAAACGCGTTTTCTCAGCCCTTGGAATCGCAGTGTAACTGCCTGGCTCAGAAGAGCTCTCTGAGTCAGCCCTTAACCCCAGTGTGCAGAAATTGTCAAAACGTGTTTTTCAGCAGAAATAAACGCGTTTTGACAACTTTGGTCACCCCCATGTAACTTATAGGGCAGGAACAGCACAGTTTTCAAAACGTGTTTTTCAGCACGAAATAAACGCGTTTTCTCAGCCCTTGGAATCGCAGTGTAACTGCCTGGCTCAGAAGAGCCCACTGAGTCAGCCCTTAACCCCAGTGTGCAGAAATTGTCAAAACGTGTTTTTCAGCAGAAATAAACACGTTTTGGCAACTTTGGTCACCCCCATGTAAATTATAGCGCAGGAACAGCACAGTTTTCAAAATGTGTTTTTCAGCCCGAAATAAACACGTTTTCTCAGCCCTTGGAATCCCAGTGTAAATGCCTGGCTCAGAAGAGCCCACTGAGTCAGCCTTTAACCCCAGTGCGTAGAAATTGTCAAAACGTGTTTTTCAGCAGAAATAAACATGTTTTGCAACTTTGGTCACCCCTATGTAACTTATAGGGCAGGAACAGCACACTTTTCAAAACGTGTTTTTCAGCCTGAAATAAACGCGTTTTCTCAACCCTTGGAATCGCAGTGTAACTGCCTGCCTCAGAAGAGCCCACTGAGTCAGCCCTAAACCCCAGTGTGCAGAAATTGTCAAAACGTGTTTTTCAGCAGAAATAAACGCGTTTTGACAACTTTGGTCACCCCCATGTAACTTATAGGGCAGGAACAGCACACTTTTCAAAACGTGTTTTTCACCACGAAATAAACGCGTTTTCTCAGCCCTTGGAATCGCAGTGTAACTGCCTGGCTCAGAAGAGCCTACTGAGTCAGCCCTTAACCCCAGTGTGCAGAAATTGTCAAAACGTGTTTTTCAGCAGAAATAAACACGTTTGGGCAACTTTGGTCACCCCCATGTAAATTATAGCACAGGAACAGCACAGTTTTCAAAACGTGTTTTTCAGCCCGAAATAAACGCGTTTTCTCAGCCCTTGGAATCGCAGTGAAACTGCCTGGCTCATAAGAGCCCACTGAGTCAGCCCTTAACCCTAGTGTGCAGAAATTGTCAAAACCTGTTTTTCAGTAGAAAAAAACACGTTTTGGCAGCTTTGGTCAACCCCATTTAAATTATAGGCCAGGAACTGCACAGTTTTCAAAACGTGTTTTTCAGCCCGAAATAAACGCGTTTTCTCAGCCCTTGGAATCGCAGTGTAACTGCCTGGCTCAGAAGAGCCCACTGAGTCAGCCCTTAACCCCAGTGTGCAGAAATTGTCAAAACGTGTTTTTCATTAGAAATAAACACGTTTTGGCAACTTTGGTCACCCCCATGTAACTTATAGGGCAGTAACAGCACACTTTTCAAAACGTGTTTTTCAGCCTGAAATAAACGCGTTTTCTCAACCCTTGGAATCGCAGTGTAACTGCCTGCCTCAGAAGAGCCCACTGAGTCAGCCCTAAACCCCAGTGTGCAGAAATTGTCAAAACGTGTTTTTCAGCAGAAATAAACGCGTTTTGACAACTTTGGTCACCCCCATGTAACTTATAGGGCAGGAACAGCACACTTTTCAAAACGTGTTTTTCACCACGAAATAAACGCGTTTTCTCAGCCCTTGGAATCGCAGTGTAACTGCCTGGCTCAGAAGAGCCTACTGAGTCAGCCCTTAACCCCAGTGTGCAGAAATTGTCAAAACGTGTTTTTCAGCAGAAATAAACACGTTTGGGCAACTTTGGTCACCCCCATGTAAATTATAGCACAGGAACAGCACAGTTTTCAAAACGTGTTTTTCAGCCCGAAATAAACGCGTTTTCTCAGCCCTTGGAATCGCAGTGTAACTGCCTGGCTCATAAGAGCCCACTGAGTCAGCCCTTAACCCTAGTGTGCAGAAATTGTCAAAACCTGTTTTTCAGTAGAAAAAAACACGTTTTGGCAGCTTTGGTCAACCCCATGTAAATTATAGGCCAGGAACTGCACAGTTTTCAAAACGTGTTTTTCAGCCCGAAATAAACGCGTTTTCTCAGCCCTTGGAATCGCAGTGTAACTGCCTGGCTCAGAAGAGCCCACTGAGTCAGCCCTTAACCCCAGTGTGCAGAAATTGTCAAAACGTGTTTTTCAGTAGAAATAAACACGTTTTTGCAACTTTTTCACTCCCATGTAACTTTTAGGGCAGGAACAGCACAGTTTTCAAAACGTGTTTTTCAGCCTGAAATAAACGCGTTTTCTCAACCCTTGGAATCGCAGTGTAACTGCCTGCCTCAGAAGAGCCCACTGAGTCAGCCCTTAACCCCAGTGTGCAGAAATTGTCAAAACGTGTTTTTCAGCAGAAATAAACACGTTAGGGCAACTTTGGTCACCCCCATGTAAATTATAGCGCAGGAACAGCACAGTTTTCAAAACGTGTTTTTCAGCACGAAATAAACGCTTTTTCTCAGCCCTTGGAATCGCAGTGTAACTGCCTGGCTCAGAAGAGCCCACTGAGTCAGCCCTTAACCCTAGTGTGCAGAAATTGTCAAAACCTGTTTTTCAGTAGAAATAAACACGTTTTGGCAGCTTTGGTCACCCCCATGTAAATTATAGGGCAGGAACAGCACAGTTTTCAAAACGTGTTTTTCAGCCCGAAATAAACGCTTTTTCTCAGCCCTTGGAATCGCAGTGTAACTGCCTGGCTCAGAAGAGCCCACTGAGTCAGCCCTTAACCCTAGTGTGCAGAAATTGTCAAAACCTGTTTTTCAGTAGAAATAAACACGTTTTGGCAGCTTTGGTCACCCCCATGTAAATTATAGGGCAGGAACAGCACAGTTTTCAAAACGTGTTTTTCAGCCCGAAATAAACGCGTTTTCTCAGCCCTTGGAATCGCAGTGTAACTGCCTGGCTCAGAAGAGCCCACTGAGTCAGCCCTTAACCCCAGTGTGCAGAAATTGTCAAAACGTGTTTTTCAGCAGAAATAAACAGGTTTTGGCAACTTTGGTCACCCCCATGTAAATAATAGCACAGGAACAGCACAGTTTTCAAGACGTGTTTTTCAGCCCGAAATAAACGCTTTTTCTCAGCCCTTGGAATCGCAGTGTAACTGCATGGCTCAGAAGAGCCCACTGAGTAAGCCCTTAACCCTAGTGGGCAGAAATTGTCAAAACGTGTTTTTCATTAGAAATAAACACGTTTTGGCAACTTTGGTCACCCCCATGTAACTTTTAGGGCAGGAACAGCACAGTTTTCAAAACGTGTTTTTTAGCCTGAAATAAACGCGTTTTCTCAACCCTTGGAATCGCAGTGTAACTGCCTGCCTCAGAAGAGCCCACTGAGTCAGCCCTTAACCCCAGTGTGCAGAAATTGTCAAAACGTGTTTTTCAGCAGAAATAAACACGTTTTAACAACTTTGGTCACCCCCATGTAACTTATAGGGCAGGAACAGCACACTTTTCAAAACTTGTTTTTCATCCCGAAATAAACTCGTTTTCTCAGCCCTTGGAATCGCAGTGTAACTGCCTGGCTCAGAAGAGCCCACTGAGTCAGCCCTTAACCCCAGTGTGCAGAAATTGTCAAAACGTGTTTTTCAGCAGAAATAAACACGTTTTGGCAACTTTTTCACCCCTATGTAACTTATAGGGCAGGAACAGCACACTTTTCAAAACGTGTTTTTCAGCCCGAAATAAATGCGTTTTCTCAGCCCTTGGAATCGCAGTGTAACTGCCTGGCTCAGAAGAGCCCACTGAGTCAGCCCTTAACCCCAGTGTGCAGAAATTGTCAAAACGTGTTTTTCAGCAGAAATAAACACGTGTTGGCAACTTTGGTCACCCCCATGTAACTTATAGGGCAGGAACAGCACAGTTTTCAAAACGTGTTTTTTAGCCCGAAATAAACGCGCTTTCTCAGCCCTCGGAATCGCAGTGTAACTGCCTGGATCAGAAGAGCCCACTGAGTCAGCCCTTAACCCCAGTGTGCAGAAATTGTCAAAACGTGTTTTTCAGCAGAAATAAACACGTTTTGGCAACTTTGGTCACCCCCATGTAACTTTTAGGGCAGGAACAGCACAGTTTTCAAAACGTGTTTTTCAGCACGAAATAAACGCGTTTTCTCAGCCCTTGGAATCGCAGTGTAACTGCCTGGCTCAGAAGAGCCCACTGAGTCAGCCCTTAACCCCAGTGTGCAGAAATTGTCAAAACGTGTTTTTCAGCAGAAAAAAACACGTTTTGGCAGCTTTGGTCACCCCCATGTAAATTATAGGCCAGGAACTGCACAGTTTTCAAAACGTGTTTTTCAGCCCGAAATAAACGCGTTTTCTCAGCCCTTGGAATCGCAGTGTAACTGCCTGGCTCAGAAGAGCCCACTGAGTCAGCCCTTAACCCCAGTGTGCAGAAATTGTCAAAACGTGTTTTTCATTAGAAATAAACACGTTTTTGCAACTATGGTCACCCCCATGTAACTTTTAGGGCAGGAACAGCACAGTTTTCAAAACGTGTTTTTCAGCCTGAAATAAACGCGTTTTCTCAACCCTTGGAATCGCAGTGTAACTGCCTGCCTCAGAAGAGCCCACTGAGTCAGCCCTTAACCCCAGTGTGCAGAAATTGTCAAAACGTGTTTTTCAGCAGAAGTAAACACGTTTGGGCAACTTTGGTCACCCCCATGTAAATTATAGCGCAGGAACAGCACAGTTTTCAAAACGTGTTTTTCAGCCCGAAATAAACGCTTTTTCTCAGCCCTTGGAATCGCAGTGTAACTGCCTGGCTCAGAAGAGCCCACTGAGTCAGCCCTTAACCCTAGTGTGCAGAAATTGTCAAAACCTGTTTTTCAGTAGAAATAAACACGTTTTGGCAGCTTTGGTCACCCCCATGTAAATTATAGGGCAGGAAAAGCACAGTTTTCAAAACGTGTTTTTCAGCCCGAAATAAACGCGTTTTCTCAGCCCTTGGAATCGCAGTGTAACTGCCTGGCTCAGAAGAGCCCACTGAGTCAGCCCTTAACCCCATGTGCAGAAATTGTCAAAACGTGTTTTTCAGGAGAAATAAACACGTTTTTGCAACTTTGGTCACCCCCATGTAACTTTTAGGGCAGGAACAGCACAGTTTTCAAAACGTGTTTTTCAGCACGAAATAAACGCGTTTTCTCAGCCCTTGGAATCGCAGTGTAACTGCCTGGCTCAGAAGAGCCCACTGAGTCAGCCCTTAACCCCAGTGTGCAGAAATTGTCAAAACGTGTTTTTCAGCAGAAAAAAACACGTTTTGGCAGCTTTCGTCACCCCCATGTAAATTATAGGCCAGGAACTGCACAGTTTTCAAAACGTGTTTTTCAGCCCGAAATAAACGCGTTTTCTCAGCCCTTGGAATCGCAGTGTAACTGCCTGGCTCAGAAGAGCCCACTGAGTAAGCCCTTAACCCTAGTGGGCAGAAATTGTCAAAACGTGTTTTTCAGCAGAAATAAACACGTTTTGGCAACTTTGGTCACCCCCATGTAACTTATAGGGCAGGAACAGCACACTTTTCAAAATGTGTTTTTCAGCCTGAAATAAACGCGTTTTCTCAACCCTTGGAATCGCAGTGTAACTGCCTGGCTCAGAAGAGCCCACTGAGTCAGCCCTTAACCCCAGTGTGCAGAAATTGTCAAAACGTGTTTTTCAGCAGAAATAAACACGTTTTGACAACTTTTGTCACCCCCATGTAACTTATAGGGCAGGAACAGCACACTTTTCAAAACTTGTTTTTCAGCCCGAAATAAACTCGTTTTCTCAGCCCTTGGAATCGCAGTGTAACTGCTTGGCTCAGAAGAGCCCACTGAGTCAGCCCTTAACCCCAGTGTGCAGAAATTGTCAAAACGTGTTTTTCAGGAGAAATAAACACGTTTTTGCAACTTTGGTCACCCCCATGTAACTTTTAGGGCAGGAACAGCACAGTTTTCAAAACGTGTTTTTCAGCACGAAATAAACGCGTTTTCTCAGCCCTTGGAATCGCAGTGTAACTGCCTGGCTCAGAAGAGCCCACTGAGTCAGCCCTTAACCCCAGTGTGCAGAAATTGTCAAAACGTGTTTTTCAGCAGAAATAAACACGTTTTGGCAACTTTTTCACCCCTATGTAACTTATAGGGCAGGAACAGCACACTTTTCAAAACGTGTTTTTCAGCCCGAAATAAACGCGTTTTCTCAGCCCTTGGAATCGCAGTGTAACTGCCTGGCTCAGAAGAGCCCACTGAGTCAGCCCTTAACCCCAGTGTGCAGAAATTGTCAAAACGTGTTTTTCAGCAGAAATAAACACGTGTTGGCAACTTTGGTCACCCCCATGTAACTTATAGGGCAGGAACAGCACAGTTTTCAAAACGTGTTTTTTAGCCCGAAATAAACGCGCTTTCTCAGCCCTCGGAATCGCAGTGTAACTGCCTGGATCAGAAGAGCCCACTGAGTCAGCCCTTAACCCCAGTGTGCAGAAATTGTCAAAACGTGTTTTTCAGCAGAAATAAACACGTTTTGGCAACTTTGGTCACCCCCATGTAAATTATAGCGCAGGAACAGCACACTTTTCAAAACGTGTTTTTCAGCCAGAAATAAACGCGTTTTCTCAGCCCTTGGAATCGCAGTGTAACTGCCTGCCTCAGAAGAGTCCACTGAGTCAGCCCTTAATCCCAGTGTGCAGAAATTGTCAAAACGTGTTTTCAGCAGAAATAAACACGTTTTGGCAACTATGGTCACCCCCATGTAACTTATAGGGTATGAACAGCACAGTTTTCAAAACGTGTTTTTCAGCCTGAAATAAACGCATTTTCTCAACCCTTGGAATCGCAGTGTAACTGCCTGCCTCAGAAGAGCCCACTGAGTCAGCCCTAAACCCCAGTGTACAGAAATTGTCAAAACGTGTTTTTCAGCAGAAATAAACACGTGTTGGCAACATTGGTCACCCCCATGTAACTTATAGGGCAGGAACAGCACAGTTTTCAAAACGTGTTTTTCAGCCCGAAATAAACGCGTTTTCTCAGCCCTCTGAATCGCAGTGTAACAGCCTGGCTCAGAAGAGCCCACTGAGTCAGGCCTTAACCCCAGTGTGCAGAAATTGTCAAAACGTGTTTTTCAGCAGAAATAAACACGTTTTGGCAACTTTGGTCACCCCCATGTAACTTATAGGGCAGGAACAGCACAGTTTTCAAAACGTGTTTTTCAGCCCGAAATAAACGCGCTTTCTCAGCCCTCGGAATCGCAGTGTAACTGCCTGGCTCAGAAGAGCCCACTGAGTCAGCCCTTAACCCCAGTGTGCAGAAATTGTCAAAACGTGTTTTTCAGCAGAAATAAACACGTTTTGGCAACTTTGGTCACCCCCATGTAAATTATAGCGCAGGAACAGCACAGTTTTCAAAATGTGTTTTTCAGCCCGAAATAAACGCGTTTTCACAGCCCTTGGAATCGCAGTGTAACTGCCTGCCTCAGAAGAGTCCACTGAGTCAGCCCTTAACCCCAGTGTGCAGAAATTGTCAAAACGTGTTTTCAGCAGAAATAAACACGTTTTGGCAACTTTGGTCACCCCCATGTAACTTATAGGGTATGAACAGCACAGTTTTCAAAACGTGTTTTTCAGCCTGAAATAAACGCGTTTTCTCAACCCTTGGAATCGCAGTGTAACTGCCTGGCTCAGAAGAGCCCACTGAGTCAGCCCTTAACCCCAGTGTGCAGAAATTGTCAAAACGTGTTTTTCAGCAGAAATAAACACGTTTGGGCAACTTTGGTCACCCCCATGTAAATTATAGCGCAGGAACAGCACAGTTTTCAAAACGTGTTTTTCAGCCCGAAATAAACGCGTTTTCTCAGCCCTTGGAATCGCAGTGTAACTGCCTGGCTCAGAAGAGCCCACTGAGTCAGCCCTTAACCCTAGTGTGCAGAAATTGTCAAAACCTGTTTTTCAGTAGAAATAAACACGTTTTGGCAGCTTTGGTCACCCCCATGTAAATTATAGGCCAGGAACTGCACAGTTTTCAAAACGTGTTTTTCAGACCGAAATAAACGCGTTTTCTCAGCCCTTGGAATCGAAGTGTAACTGCCTGGCTCAGAAGAGCCCACTGAGTCAGCCCTTAACCCCAGTGTGCAGAAATTGTCAAAACCTGTTTTTCAGGAGAAATAAACACGTTTTTGCAACTTTGGTCACCCCCATGTAACTTTTAGGGCAGGAACAGCACAGTTTTCAAAACGTGTTTTTCAGCACGAAATAAACGCGTTTTCTCAGCCCTTGGAATCGCAGTGTAACTGTCTGGCTCAGAAGAGCCCACTGAGTCAGCCCTTAACCCCAGTGTGCAGAAATTGTCAAAACGTGTTTTTCAGCAGAAATAAACACGTGTTGGCAACTTTGGTCACCCCCATGTAACTTATAGGGCAGGAACAGCACAGTTTTCAAAACGTGTTTTTCAGCCCGAAATAAACGCGCTTTCTCAGCCCTCGGAATCGCAGTGTAACTGCCTGGCTCAGAAGAGCCCACTGAGTCAGCCCTTAACCCCAGTGTGCAGAAATTGTCAAAACGTGTTTTTCAGCAGAAATAAACACGTTTTGGCAACTTTGGTCACCCCCATGTAAATTATAGCGCAGGAACAGCACAGTTTTCAAAATGTGTTTTTCAGCCCGAAATGAACGCGTTTTCTCAGCCATTGGAATCCCAGTGTAACTGCCTGGCTCAGAAGAGCACACTGAGTCAGCCTTTAACCCCAGTGCGCAGAAATTGTCAAAACGTGTTTTTCAGCAGAAATAAACACGTTTTGGCAACTTTGGTCACCCCCATGTAACTTATAGGGCAGGAACAGCACACTTTTCAAAACATGTTTCAAAACAGCCCAGAACCTATGTGCAATTAATGCACAAAACCAGTTCTGAGCTCAGCAATAAAGGCCCAAACCTGTTCAAACACTCCACACGCAGTTAAGGCATACACCAGTTTCGAATGCCATTCACAATACTGTGGTTTGTCACCTGCCAGACTATATTCTGGGCTTCCAGCCAACCACCCATTACATACACCGGTGTCTAACCCGGGCCAGAGAAAACCAGAAACTCACGTTTACTCCATCATCTCGATCGATCCTTGCAGGGAGCAGAGACTTGCCAATCGGTCAGACAAGAGAGTCAGGACTTTTAATAAAAGAGGAGTCCTTACCTTTTTGTAGTATGTGCGCTGACCGTCTTTCCTGCCGATGGGAAGCCCTGCGCCTTCTGGAGTATCCTGTTCGTGATGCCAAAAGTTGTTGTAACAGACAAATAAGTTTTGGATCCCAAGGTTAAATTTAAACATCTGAGTTTTATTGAATGAGAAGTAAGACACAAGATGTGAAAAGGGTTAACTTAAGTCAGTTCTGCCTGAAGATTAGACTTCTAAGCAACAGGAGTTTATGGCAGGAAAGGGGGTTAACTGATAAGGATTCCAGATGCCAGCTAGGAAAACCCCTGGGGACTTAATCCCTGACCATTTGGCCAAAAGGCTGTAAACTGGCGAAACACGTGACCTCCCCCCTTTACCATAACAACGAATGACGTCCGAAGTAGCAAGGAAAGACTATATAAACCTAAAGTTTGTACCGGCACCTGGAACAATACTTCGGTTTTGTTGTTTCTTGCGGGAAACAAGACTTTGGCTTTATTGTTCCTTGCATGCAATCGAACTCATCTGTTTAACTTCATACCGGGATCCAGAACCTTATTCTTTCAGTTACAACAATTTTGGCGTAATCGGCAGGATGCTCCAGAAGACAAAGAACTTCCCATCGGCAGGAGAGACGATCAGTGTGCACATTACTAAGAGGTAAGGACTCCTCTTTTTAAAAAAAGTCCTGACTCTCTTGTCTGACCGGTGGGGAAGTCTCTGAGAATCGCCCGAGATGATGGAGTAAAATGTGAGTTCCTGAATTCCTCTGGCCCGGGGAAGGCACCGTTGTATGTAATGGGTGGTTGGCTGTAAGTCCAGAATTTGGTCTGGCAGGCGGTGATCCACGGTATTGTGTACAGGCGTTCAAAACTGCTGTTGGGTGTATGCCTTAATTGCACGTATGAAACTGGTGTTGGGTGTATGCCTTAACTGCACATATGAAACTGGTGTTGGGTGTATGCCTTAATTGCATGTGGTTTTTGAACGGGGTTGTACCTTTACCGTGAGGCTCAGAACAGGTGTGGGCCTTAAGTGCGCCCGGGGTTCTGAAGCTTGAGTGGTGCTTTGAATGCACGTATAGTCCAGGATTGGGTCCTGAGAGTAGCTACCTCTTGATCGTGCACAGATAGGCGTAGCGTGGTTTTGTTTTGTTTTAAAGGGAACAGGAAAGACGTAGATGATACATGTATGTTTTTCGTGTTTTCCTCCGTGTAAAGGGAGCAGCAGAGACATAGATATAGATGTATGTTTCTGGTGTATTTCTTGTTTGTGAACATATACACACACACGCACGATACTTACATAAACACACCTCATAATAAAAGAGCAAAGCACTAAGTAGCAGGATTTAAAGGACATTGAGATCCGAGAATAGCCCTGATTGAGCTCAGTGTGTAAGTCCACCCCGGGGCAAAAGCAGCGATGCCGGCGTTCTGGGGATGGTGAATTACTGATCAAGGAAGGGAGTTCTGAAGGTCTCATTCCTTGCCTGTGAACAGTGCTGTGTAAGTCCTCTCTCAAGACTCTGAGAGGCATTTAGATCTGGAGGTAACAGACGCCTTAGCTGAATGAGTGCAGGAATGCACAGGTTTTTTCAAATAAAAGCGTCCCCCTACTGTATGAGCTGTTACCTCACACACGATAAAGTAACTCTTAAAGAGACCGAACATGTGTGCTAACTGGTGGTCTGAGAAAGTGGTGGAAGGGTCCATTTATATATCGGAAAAGTGCAAGTTGACGGAAAAGAAGGAAAAATATGGGAAAAGCTGAGTTTGTCAGAGGGAGTTTGGGGCGAAGACACCTCTAAAGAAAGCATATGAGTATTGGCAAAAGCACAAGGATGTAGCTGCCAACCTGGTGCGCGGCCGGCACCAGTGGTGGCAGATACATGAGAGAAAAAAAGCAAGAGAAATTGGAATGTGATTACTTAAAAGTGTGTTTAAGGCGTGGCTATGCACTAAGAGGAGAAGGACGTGTATCTGTCGAGCTCCTCGCCGAATTTAGCAAAATAGGCATAAAAATATAGTCTTTTAACACAAAATACCAACATAACACTTTTACAGTGTAATAATGTCACTTGCTGACTATTTCGGACAAACCCCTCTCGCCCAAAACCAAACAAAAGCGTCAAGAAAGAAGACCACTCTGGAGTATGGAACTTGTTGGTTGTGTTGGTAACTTTGAGAATCCCACTGTGACTGCTGTGGCCAGAAGTGCATACTCTGGCAGTATGGAAGACCAGACGGCCTACTGACACAGGCGGGGGACCATACGGCTAACCGTTCATAGTGGGTGACCAGGTGTCCCACCGAGTGTCAGGGGGTGACCAGGCGGCAGTCTCAGTGCTGTGTGTGAAAAAGACTACGTCTCCTTGATGACCAGACATGGCACAGTATTAACCATTTAGGAGATATGAATAAAACTATGCCATCCATTTAGTCAATATTGAAAAATAGGGGACACATATTTTTGAGAGTGTTGGACTTATGCTGACCTGAACCGTGGGGTTCATGGGCACTAACTGAAAGCTCTGGGTCTCTTCTTTCACATTCGTTTGGCTTGTAATTGCACCGTTTTGGAGATATTTGTGAAAATATGTAATCCATGTTGTCAATTTTCACAAATATTGAACACACATTTTTATGGATGCAGACATGATGCTGAGTTTAAAACTGGGGATAAAAGGCATTAACTGGAAGCTCAGAGTCTTTGCTTTCATATGCACTTGGTTCGGACCTAGTTATATGCACTGTATTGGAGATATGAATGAAAATATGTCATCCATTTTGTCAATATTGAAAAATAGGGGACACATATTTTAGGGAGTGCAGGGCTGATGCTGAGCTGGACTGTGTGGTAAATGGCCATTAAATGAAAGCTCTTAGTCTCGTCTTTCATGTGCATTTGGTTTTAAGCTTGTTTGCACCGTTTCGGAGATATTACTGAAAATATGTCATCCATTTTGTCAATATTTTAAAATATTGGAGACACATTTTTATGGATGCAGACGTGATGCTGAGTTTAAAACTTGGGATAATAGACATTAAATGAAAGCTCTGAGTCTCTGCTTTCACGTACACTTGGTTTAAACCTTGTAATATGCACCATTTCGGAGATATGAATGAAATATGCCATCCATTTTGTCAATATTGAAAAATATTGGAAACACTTTTTTATGGAGGCAGACATGATGCTGAGTTTAAAACTGGGGATAATAGAAATTAAATGAAAGCTCTGATTCTCTGCTACAAGCTACTATACAAGCATTTGGTTTTAAGATTGTACTATGCATCGTTTTGTAGATAATCATGAAAACAAGTCATCCATTTTGTCAATATTGAAAAATAGGGAACACTTATTTTAAGGAGTGCAGGGCTGATGTTTCTTGGTTTATATTCGCTGTGGGTGAAATTCTTGGAGCATTGCCTGCATCTGTTCATTTTTATCCCCTCCGAACTGCATCAATGTTGTATCCTCTTTCTTCAGATCCTCTGCTGTCTCTTCAGCATTATTGCAAAGCTGTGTTCCTGTCTCCCACTGGATTCGCATCTTGGCCAGATAGAATATCTGAAAGGGTGCTCCTCTGTTTCCAGTGTGTCTGTCTTTTCTAGTTGTTCGTAGATCTGCTCTGTGAACCCCTCGGGGGATGGTGTGGTAGCAGGACCTACTTGACCCTGCACAGAGTGGTCATCTGGAGCACATGGTTTTACTGTATGCATGACCATTTGCTCTCATTGCTCAAGCCCGCTCATTACACTTTCTGCTTAAGGAATCCCTTAACAGCACGATTGCAATCGTATGCTGGGGTAGGCATAATACGCGTGCACTCTCATCATCACTGACACAATTCTGCCCAGTAAAATAGATGCATGTGATCCTCTAGTAGAACTCAAGAGGAGACTCAGACCTCCGTGCTTAACCCGGTGGAAAGCGGCAACAGCCAATACCTGATCAATATGGATAAAATATTCCTATATCATAGCTTGACATCAAAGCTGTTACAGATCTATGGTCCCTGTCTTGCCATCTACTCATGTACTGCCCTGCTGGTAGTTTTTCTCACTAAAATAACTTTATTTGGTTCCATAGCTTCAGGCATGAACTGGAACATATCCTTCAGCTCCTCAATATAGGTCTTGACATTATAACTAGGTACTGTCAGAGCAAACATTTCTTTGTCTTTTGCTAGCCATCTAAATTAGTGGAGGTTAAATCTGCTGTCTTACCTGCAAAAAGGATCAAGGTGGATACAACTGAGCATCCTGTATAGGGCTCTTTCTCATCCACTCGGAGATCCTGCTGTAGAGATTATCTGAGCCCAGGCTTCCTGAGTGCCCTTGTACCCTTGGTCCCTACCTGAGACACAAATGCCCTGCTCGAGATCTCTGATTTCTTCCTCAATTAGCATGTCTCTTTGTTCAGTTATTCGTTAGTCGTGTTGTGTAAACTTTCCAGTTTGATTTCCTGTTCATGCAAGCTTACCTGTATCTCTTTTCTGGCCTCGTCCATGACAGAGGGTCTTCTATTTTCTATTTTCACTAATGCTTCTTTGAGTAGTTTCTTTTTCTGTTCATTTTCCATTTTCTTTCCACTGATTATGCCCAATATTTCAAATTGCTTTTTTTTATATTCCTCCAGCTTACTCTTCTTCTGAGCGTCTGAGCTTTTGACAACCAGGCCAGTGTCAATTCAAATTTATCTAGAGCAGTTTAAAGCTAAACTGGATAAGACCCGTACCCTTCCTTTTTAAACGAGGAAATTGTCTTGGCTAGGATTTCTGCGTGGGTGTTTTCAATCTGTAATCTAAAGTCAGACTTCTTAGTACTGTCCCAGTAACCAGGATTGTCGCAATGAGAGATCCTAATTATAAACCACTGAACTTCAGATTATCTGGCAACCATTTCTATTTTTCAGGGAACAAAAGACTCTTTTTGGAATTTTACCTTTGAACACACTTTACTACAGTTCAATGACAACTATCTCTCCACAGTAGCATAAAAGGTAACCCTTACTTACTTATAGTGTAGCTTTAGAGAGCAGGGGCTGCTGGGTTGATTGTTTTTCTACATACAGAACAGCAGGGAAGCATCTTGGCTTTCCTGTAACCTCTACACTGAAATCCTGTGCCAACCATCTTGCTACTGTCTTAGAGAGATTTTCAATTTATCCCTGAAGCACAAGAAGAAGTTTGAAGGGTCACAGGAAGCAATGGCCCTCTTTTACGGATCTGTCATTGAGAGTGTTGTGCTGTTTCCCATCACTGTGTGAGATGGCAACACTTCTGCCCAGGACACGGAACAGGTAGAGAGGGCAGTGTATATCGCCTCTAAAACTCCCCTTCCCTTTGCGGATTCATTCTCCAACTCTAGACTGAAACACAAAGCTCTAAAGATGCTCACCTGCTTCTTCCACCTTTGTTTACCTTTCTCCTCTCTGGTAGTGCTTAGGTCTGTTAAAATAACGTGCACAACTTCTGTAACAGCACCTGCCCAGGGGCTTTGAGATGTGTGAATACAGTTATATAATGTAGGTTAAATGAATACATTATTACTGGAGTATGTAAGGACAGTATATGATGTGGGAATGTTATTATTGGTTTTATGTTTGTACTGTCCTATAATGTACTGATGTCTTTTGCTTGCATGAGCTGACCAAACCAGACTCGATGCAAAATTCAGGAAGTTGTTATGGAAATAGAAGTGTTGAACTTGAGAAACTGTACAGCAACACAGTACAAGCAACAACACAGACTTAGCATAAAATTACATGAGAAAATATTCAAACAAAAGCCAGTTTCAGTCTATTTTTGTTCCTGAGGAATAAAGCCAGCTGTTGGTTATTTGTTATCAACGAGGCTCTTTAAGGCCTTTACCTTCAATAAAGCCCAAATCCCAACAGAAATTTCTCATATGCCTTGCTGGTGAGCAGGCCCAGTTTTCTCAGCAATGACCCATGACTGAGATTCATGGGTTCTTCCAGGTGTCCCGTATATCATCTGGCCTATGTGTACCATCTGTGGTATTAAAATACTCACTCTCAATTTCAGTATTTGTTTTGTTTGGTTTCTCTGTTGCTCTAAAGGCAGATAAAGGTGTCTCGTGGAATCTAATTTTCAAGTTAGAGGTTGGTTTCAGCAGTTTCACTTCCTGCACAGACTGATGGGTCTAATTCTCATGCTAAGTGGACAGTTAATCAAGTTCACAGAGAAACATTCAGAGTCAAGATGTTACAGTCTCCCTCTCGTTTGTCAATGAGGGTCTGGGTGTGTCCTGAGAGAGACCCCTGCTGTTCCCAGACTGGGCTGCAGAGAGGCAATTAACTCTCTCTAACAAATCTCATATTTTGCAGAGAAGATAAAAACAGTCATCTGCCTGCTCCAAAGCGTGTCGTTCTCCCTAAAAAAACCTCCTGGAGACACTTAATCATATTTCAGGTCTTCTCCCACAGCAATCTCTTTTGGCAAGGAACAGTAATGTCATGAAGTCCTGTTCATCGACCACAAAAGCCTGCCTCACTGGTCTAAGGTTGACTCTTTAATTTATTTGTCTTCCAAACGTGTCTTTATCTGGATGACAGGTGCAGAGATTCTTGTGATTCCTGTGCCAGCTATGTCTTTAGGACTGTGCTGTTTTCTTTGTTATGACTTCTCCATGGTAAGCACACACAACCTCTCCCTTTACAGGATCATTGTTGATTAGAAGACATCTCCAGATTCAAAGTGTTTGAAAAACCAATGAATAAAGCCTTTCTCCCCAACTTAACGTAAATAGTTTCTACAATAAAACCATTGGTTGAACCGATAAAAAAAATCTTTTTCTCATTTTAGTTAACAATGACGAAATGCTAGCGAATAAAATCCACAGTGACCGTGATGAAGACTAAATTGCTTTGCATTTTTATTTGAGTGAATTAGGATGAGTCAAAATGACCTGTTTGACTAAAACTCAAACGGAAATTAATTTCATCACATTAAGTTGGCAGTTTGCGCATTTACTTTCTGTCTGGCCAACAGCAGGCTGGCTATGTTGGGAATAATCCCAGAGCTGTGCAGTGCCTCAGGGCTACTGCTGTGTGAGAATCTCTAGTATTGGGGTATGCCTTTCTCTCTCCTCTTCTCCCTTGTTGAGTTGTAGTTCTTTCCATTCGGTCTTCTCCACACCCCACGTCATGAATCCCTATTGTGTGTTAACTGATTGCTACGCAGATAGACAATGAGATGTGTACACTGTTAATTAGATTAAAGATTCAAATCAGAGCACCTTGATTCGAGAAAATAAAAGGCAAGGAGACGAAAGAAATGCCTGTGGTTCTCCATGCTTTCAGCTGGAAGAAAAATATTTGGAGCCTGAGATACTTCATATATGACGAGCAAACCAAGAAAAACTCTTGTAAAATATTACTGAAGATAAAGAAACAGAATGTGGCTAACATTATAAGTTGAAAAATGTCAACAAATCTGAAGCGGCATAAGAAGCACAGAATCCAGACACTTTTGCACCAAAACAGTTTACATTGTAGCAAGACAACAAATTAAACATTCAGAATTAAGCAAGAATGAAAATATTTTAGTTTTATTCATTTTCATTCATTCATTTATTCATTTCATTTTATGTCTGGGTTAGATTTTAATGTGTAAGATGTTAATTAAAATGTGAGAGCTGGTTGAACACACCATGAGTGCTACATTTCAGCTTCATAATGGCGCTCTGTCAGAAATGTGATTTTTGTTCATATGTTATTTATAAATTGTTGAAGGGAGTCTATGAAATTAATTTTGTGTACTGTACATTTCACGTTATGTAATAGTCATCAGAAAAGACTTTTCTTTGTGTTTAGTCTATTTACTGTATATAGCTGGGTATTCAGCTAACCAAGAAAATATTATTGTGGCACCAACATCTTACAGCGTGTTCCTCCATTCCGTCTTATTTCTTCAGAAGAGTGTAGGTGGAGTGGAAGCGCTGAGACACACTGAAGCACAGTCTGTCACTGTTAGCATGATGTATATAAGATGATATTCTTATTTTTTCAGAAGAGTGTGTGTTAGCATGATGTATATAATGACTGAGATTCTCCATATATGTAATATGTCACCATGTACCTTCTTCCAAGTCTCATGTAGATCACAGCTCTTGCTCACACAGGTTTATTAAAATATTCACACCTGCTCACACCTGAAGAAGGCTTCACAGACGAAATAATGTGTTTTCTCTCTTCTCTTTTCAGCATGGAATAAACCTATTACTTGTTCCTTTATTAAAATACTCTCATTATTGTTTTAGTTTTGTTTTCACCGTGGCGCTAAAGACAGATAAATGTGTCTCGTGGAATCTAATTTCAGGTTGGAGGTTAGTTTCAGTAGTTTCCCTTCCTGCACAGACTGATGGGGCTGATTGACATGCTAAGTGGACAGTTAATCAAGTCCACAGAGAGACATTCAGAGTCAGGATGTTATAGCCTCCATCTCCTGTGTCTGTGAGGGTCTGGGTGTAACCTGAGACAGACACCTGCTGCTCTCAGACTGGGGGACAGAGAGGCAGTTAATTCTCTCTGTAAAATCTCCAATTTAACTAGAGATCATTAAAATATTCCTTTGCACTCTTACTTCTTCCTACATTTTTTTGGTAATTGGGTAATTGGACTGTTCCCAAAGATGGGTTGGTTGGTAGTACAAATTACTACTGGGAAGAACACAATTTATTATGTCTTAACATTAAGATTGTTCTTTTCCTTCTTGTAGGATTAAGAATAATTATGTTTTGTCGTTCAGAACGTCTCTATTCTGTAAGTTTTGAGTGCAGTGAGTAAAACTCTTCCCGCTGTATTGACTGTACAACCATATGGGAACCACACAATGAAGGGCATCAGGACCAGGCAATAACAGCACTTCTAAATTAATTGTATTTAAGAGAAATATACAAATATAATCCTTTTCTAGTGATGTGTGCTAATATGAAAGCCATTATTTTCCATGACCTGGTTAGTTGATCTGGTTAGTTAGATTGAATAAAAGGCTGGGCTTGGAGGAGGGGAGGAGACTGCGGGGGTGGAGCAGCCGAACGGATTTCTTTTGATAAGCCACATCTCTCTACTCACTAGAGACACCAATTCCATTTGAGACACAAGTCACTGGATGAGCTCTTCGGCATTTCTACTGTTGGCTGCATTTTCAATTTCTCCTCTATATTAGCGGTAGAAAAAACCCGAAGATCTGGATTTTCTATCATTAACATCTGAGTTCAGCTTCTGCAATCAATATTGCCGACAAAAGGTAAGAAATCGTATTTAAACATCATATATGCTTATACAGGCCAACGACACTACTACCATCTTAACAAGTAATTTATGTGGGTTAATGGTGACGAAGGCCAATCTAAAATCCAAACAAAGCAAGGAGCAGAAATATGGTTCTTCCAAGTGCTGGGGTGTCAAGTGGAGAGCCAGGTTAAGAGCATCCTCAGCAGACCTGATGGCCCGAGAGGCAGACTGGTAAGGATCCAACAGGGGAGATGGGCACAGGTGGAGGTGCTTAAGCACCAGATGCTCAAAGCCATTCATAGCCTTCGAGCTCAGAGCAGTTGGTCTGGCCTGTAGCCATTAGGGCATGATTTTTTTGAAGATTCGGGACCAGGAATTAGAGTGGATACTCTGAAACTGTGAAGTATCATCAAATCCGGTGAACACAGGAGCCAGGTGGTCTGCACAGTGACATATTGTCTAGAGCCCTTCAATCAAGTTTCTCAAAGAGCGCATCAAACTGATTACATTTACCTGGGAGGCTGGAGCCTTTGACCAGTTTTTTGTTTCATAGTTGGTCATTTTTTTCTTTTTCTCCAGTCTGATTTCTGCTTGTTTTCATCCAATTGCTCTTCCAGCTTTGTAATGTGGCTTCTCTTTGCTTTCTTCACTGCTGAGCACAGTTCACACTTGTTAGAGATATATTCAGCTCAGTCAGCCATGATAAAAGACCTGTCCTCTTTATGGCACAGGTCTTGCAATTCTTTTGAGAACCATGGATTCTTATTGCCATATATCTTAACTGTTTTGTGGGTATGCATACATCTTCACAGAAGCTCATGGAAGATATAACAGTGTCAGTATATTGAATAAGGAAAGTGGACAGTTAATCAAGTCCACAGAGAGACATTCAGAGTCAGGATGTCAGGAGTCAGCCTCCATCTCCTGTGTCTGTGAGGGTCTGGGTGTAACCTGAGACAGACACCTGCTGTTCTCAGACTGGGGGACAGATAGGCTGTTAATTCTCTCTGTAAAATCTCCAATTTAACTAGAGGTCATTTAAATATTCCTTTGCACTCTTACTTCTTCCTAAATTTTTTTGGTAATTGGGTAATTGGACTGTGGGTATGCATACATCTTCACAGAAGCTTATGGAAAATATAACAGTGTCAGTATATTGAATAAGGAAAGTGGAAGCGGAGCTAAATATGTCCCAATGATCTTACTGATTTTAGTTTTGACGTGATATAAGATTAAAACTTTAAGACTTCCTAACTCTGATTGTTAAGAGACTGTTTCCCACATTCTCTGTTTATTGGAATATTTAAAATGGCACTAAGAGTTCATTTAAATATGAATATTATACAGTTATCTTTTAATGTGTTATTGTTCAGAACATCTCTGAAAAAGTACTTACAGAACAAATGTAAAACTCTATCTTTCTGATGCGATGGCAGCCATAGTGTGCCAGAATACTCACCACACCAGCTCTCAGTGGGGAGAAGAACAGTGTGATGAAGCCAATTCATAAATAGGGATTATTACAAGGCCATGATTGGTAAAGGCCAATGAGAAATTTAGCCAGGATGCTTGGGTAACACCACAGGGAGTCAGGACCCAACAGGTCGGTTTTACATCTCATCCGAAAGACAGCACCTTTCTACGGTACAGTTTCTCTATCACTATACTGGGGCATTAAGACCCACACAGACTGCAGGGTGAGCGCTCCCTGCTGGTCCCACTAACACCTCTTCCAGCAGCCTTACTTTACTTACCTTCCTTTTTCCCAGGAGGTCTCCCATCCAGGTACTGACAAGGCTCATACCTGCTTAGCTTCAGTGGGTTGCTAGTTGTGAGTTGCAGGGTGGTATGGTTGCTGGTAATTAGATGAGAACCTAAGGGAATTGTTTTAGCTAATTCATTTTGACTTCCCCTGATATTAATAATGTTGACTTCATTCTTCATATATCTTTTGAAAAGGAAAATTCCCTCAGTCCTTTACATCTGAAGACGTCTGGGGACAGATCTCAAATGGCTTCAGTTGGAACATCCACCAAGTAAGAGTTCATTGTTGTTTTACAAAGTCATGTTTTATTTCAGAATCACGTACCTATCTGATAAAATGCAATTAGGGAGAAAGCTTAATTAGGAAAATGTAGGCCTTCTCTTGTTTCTATAGACAAACATTTTTCTATGTTGTCTTAGGAAACCCAGCAGGATTCCCCTGGTGTGCAAGATGTGCCTGAGGACATTTGACCAGCTTCCTGCTCACTTGAAGAGGGCGTGTATGAAGCAAGCCACACCAGAGGAGATCAGGATGGCCTCTCGCCAGGCCAGGAAGGACTTGATGAGTCACCTGAGGAAAGGGCGTGTTGTGGATTACGAGAGCATAGAGCTATTGTTTGACAAGGCAAATAGGAACCTAGCTGTGAGACTGGTGGAGTCCATGGGCTGTTTCGTACGGGGGAGACCTGAAGACAAACCAGCAAGGTGAGAGATTAAATTTTGACATTTCTTCATTGTATTTTCAAAGGCTTTTTTGAAACCGGTTATCTCGGTTAGTATTTTATGTAATGGTACTTTTACAGTTCCAGATGCCCTGAGGAAGCGTTTGCTGTCCAGCAGAAAGAGCTGCCGCAGGCTCCTCCAAAGACTGAGGAGGACGAGGAAGATGAAGGGGAACATGGGAGCTCTGAAGAACTGGAGCAGCAGTAAGACTTTCCTTTCATGTTTCCAGATTGATTAATAATTCCACTGGCTCTCTTACGTATGAAATCATTCTATGATTAGTGTCCTATATCCCTACAGGACCCCAGTAGTTAAGAGTTATCAGCAGGCTCTCCGGAAGAGAGTGGCCCGGGCTGGACTATACAGAAAACACACTCTGGATGCTCCTCTCCTGGCTGGGTTTAAACAGTACCTTATCCAGGACCTGGGTGTGGTAAACTGCTCTCAGGAGGTAGGTATTAAAAACTGGGCAGAGGCTCACAAAGTACATATTTTAACTCATCCGCACAGAATTTACCCATCTGAGATTGTGCCTGTCCTAAAAATAAACCCTAAAAACATTTTTTTTAGATAGACAACGTTTCCAGATTCCTGTTTTTTATGGATCCGTCTAAAGCATCCTTGATGTTTGTGAAGGACATTCCCAAAACGCGCAAATTTTTTTACCAACTGAGGATGACTGGACTGTCTCACCAAACCATTGCTAATTACATCAAAAACATCAACCGGTTCCTGCGCTACATCCTGAATGCCACCAACCTAAGACAGGAGGATCCCAGCCTGGCTAACGTCATCATCATCTTCCAAAGCATCCTGAAGGACATTCAGCAGAAAAACAGCAAGGATGTCTCACAGGAAGTCATCAGAAAGAGGTATTTTCCATTTGGAACTCTGATTCCAGTTGGTTTCCGGTTCCAGTACATGACGGGAATTGACGTTGATGGTACTACTCCTTCTGCCACAGATACAGACAGCTGCAGAGTCCTGGGCCGAGCGCCAGTGACTGCTGGAAGGTGCTGAGGGCTGCAAAGAGAGATGTGGAGCGGATACTGGAGAAGACGCACACTTCTGAAGACATCACCATGCCTGAGCAGCTTCTTGTGCTGTATTACCTGCAGGCCATTCTCCAGCTGAAGCATCTGCAGCACCCATGGGTGGTAAAGAATATGACAGTAAGCATGACAGTCATGTATATTTCAGTTGTTTGGCCAAATTCTAACAATGAAACAATGATCTGACGTTCATAAAGAGACAGAATAACAGTGCTGGTCGGGGCTCATCGCTGTCATTTAGGTGGCCTTTGCAGGGAGACCTGCTGTGCCAGTGATCCTGGACTGGAGGGAAGGGTGAGGGAGAAGATGCTCTCAGCTCTGTGTTCAGTCAGAGAGATTGGACAGCGGAAGTGTGAGAGTGGAATTTGATTTCCACCCCAGCTTCTCTTCAGTAACTTCATATGGAACAAGAGTTAGTGAATGGCAAACATCAAGTTCAAACAGCCTCAGCGGCACTAAATTGTAATCATTCTTGATGACACCGCCTCGTGTTATATGTAAGCCCCTTCTCTCTTTCCCATTTATCTCTCTTCCACCTCTCGGCACCTCTCTTCCACACCATCCCCTACTTGTGAGTCCTCATTGGGATCCCAGCCGCCTCGCCCTACAGAACCTTAGCACCCAGCCAAGTGGGTCAGACTGACTGATTGAAACACTCAACACTCTCCATACACTTCATTGCTGGGTGCTGCTGTTGCTACTGTAAAATGATCATTGGCAGTTTTGAATCAGATATTATTTATTGAATTGCTTGTGATTTCAGGTCCAGGAATGGATGCAGAGAAAGAATTTTGTGTCACAAAGAGGACGAAAACTGGCGATAATAGCAGTGACAAAGCACACAACCTCCTCACAGCAGCTGGCATGCTTTGCCCTGAATGAAGAAGAGGAACATGTAAGTCAAAGTTACGTTGATATACTCTCTCCAGTTCATTGCCAACATCTGTCTTCGGCATTCAACAATAGTTGAAAAGTACAATAACTGCATTTTGTCTGTTTTTTCAGATGTTTCACCTTTACTTCACTAAACTACGCTGTACTGCCACTGACAGCATCTGTGGAACAGAGACTGAACATTTTTTCATTTCTTCTGTGGGGGAGCCAATTTATAGTCCTTCCAATGACCTGCGAAGACTGCATGAGAAGTAAACCAAATCACAAAGTTGTTTTAATGTATTAATTGAACTGTCTGTGGCTTGGAAACAATCATACACTGTGTGTATGTGTTTGTTTTGTAGATACCACCTCTCACTCATCACCAGCCAGGCTGCCAGGAGTGCATTTGAGACGGCCACAAAGAGGCTCACAGATGCACAGAAGAGCATTGTGGCGGATTATCTGGCCCACTCAGATGGTACTGCAGAGAAACACTATAGGATACTGACACATGACAACATCTGCTCAGCCATTGAAGTCATTGAAGGTGTTGCAGAGGAGGGAGCTCAGTAAGTGTCACCATGTTCTGAATAGACGACAAAATATTCTTGTGTCAAAAACAGCAATTACTTCATGCTTTTGAAACATCAAGAGAGCAATCGCCAGTCAGTGCTGCAGGATGCACATCTGCTGTGTAACTGGAAGAGAAAACACCACTTTCAGTTCTTTTCAGCCAATGTGTTACAGAGATTATTGTGATCTAATATTCGTTTTTACATCAGATCAACACCAAAATCCGCTGTGGCAGCTGCAGGATCTGGAAATCCGAAGATGGATGATGCCACAGCCTTCCAGGAGCTGACACGGGAGTTTCCAGTGTTGTTAGATGGGCAGCTTCCCAGAAAGAAAGAGCGCCTGAGACTGACTGGAAGTCATGACCGACACTGTTACGACAGGTGGAGATCAGATCAGAGGAAGATGAGACTGCAGAACATTATTGGTAAGTTTACGTATCAATTATTTTCACAGAGAAACAGACAAAGAAAGTGAATTTGGAATCAGTTCTGAGGGTTTCTGTTCTGGTTTTCATTCCAGACCATTACGCTAGACGGTTACCAACGGAAGGCCAGGTGACCCGCTATTTTCAAAAGATGAGCTGGACTGCAAATACACCAAAAGCGTCTGAAGTGCTTGAGAAGTGGAAGCCCAACACAGGTGCACAACCAAATGAAAGGCAAATTAAAAAGATGGTAAAGCGTCAAACCTGGAGAGGCCTGACTATCACTGACGATCCAGTGAAGGGGAAGAAGGTTGTGACTTCCAGGCGTTTCCAGAAGGCAGAGGTGGTGTGTGATTACCATGGCGAGGTCATCACAAAGACAGCTGCAGAAGCCCTAATGGCACATATGGCAGAGGGAGAAATGAGATGTCTTTTCTTTTTTGACGGACCTGCACAAAAAATGTGCATTGATGCTTTTGAAGAACACTGCGCTTGCCACCCGGATAAGGAGACGATCGGAAGGCGGATAAATTCCTCTAAGAAAAAAGATAACATCAGGGCTGTCAGAGAGTCATTCATAATCAACGGACAGCCCGTCATGACAATTCTGTTTATAGCGAAGAGGGACATTGCTGAGGGAGAAGAGCTCCTCTTTGATTACAGAGTTTCGAGGAAATCATTTCAGGGTGAAGGACAGGCTCTAGAGTGGCTGGATAACTGACCAGTTCCCGAAAATACTTTGTAAGTATGTTGAACATATCTTCTTTTAGCTATTAAAGATGGTGTCTTCTTGTGACTTGAAATCCATCTCATTATTGCTTATGTCATTGTTTTGAAGATGACATGTCTCATTCTCCAACAGCTAGGGCACCAGGAGGGGATAAGAGACAGACAAGTAGATATATGAAGCTCAGAAGAGCGTAGAGGCTGATTAGCCACCCCACACAAATATTCCCAAGACAAAACACTACGAGACATCTGTCCAGCTTTTGTTCTTATTGAAAGTTTTGGAATGAAGAGGTCTAATTGTCACCACTTTTGAAAAACTGTTGACTTTATCTGAATGTTTCAAAAGAAACACTCCACTTAAAACACTTAAAAGTTTTCCAATTATTTCATGATGAGTGGAGCAATGCAAAGAATCTTTTTCAGTGTAAGACATCTGCTTTTGGGTCACTTTAAATTGAACAAACTCAAATCTTTTTGAGATGATGTGTTACACTAATTATTGATTTATGAATTTATTGTTTACAGACAGAGGACATATTCATTGTCAGAAGACGGATGATGGCCCAGGATTCCCAGAACGGACACTGGAGTTTCCAGCGGCATTAGATGGGTAGCCGCTTGGGAAGAGACATCGACTGAGACTCACTAGACTTCATGAATGACACCAAGAACAGAGCCTACAAGATGAGTCTAGATAACAATTCCTTAAACCTTTTAGTGAAGATTTCTGAAAAGGCTAAGGACTACAGCAATTATTTTTGGACTACAGAGATATTTTAAAACCTCATTAAGTAGTTAGACATTTGATGAAAAGTGGTTTATCTTTACAAGAATGTTTTAAAACTTTAATTGCAGTTCAATAGATGCCGTAGACCGAATCGACAATGACTGCATTTTATTTTCATTTTAGCCATAAACTGTTGTAAATAGTTTAATTGAAAAAAATATTAATTCAGAACACCCAATCCAGTTGATTTTGAAATTGAGAGGCAATTATTAGCTATAGCGGTTCGTATCTATGACTGAGCTGTGATTTCTGTTTAATAGAGACCTGTCTCTTACACAAAGGAGATTTTTCACTCTAACAGGTGTCACTTCCCAGCAAAGTCTATCACATTCCATAAGGATTTACTGCATTAGAGCAGATAAGCAGCCTCAGTCCACTGCAGCTTTTAAAATATGACAGGTTTCTGAGAATTTCAAAGCAATAGAAAAGTGCAACAAATGGAGTTCTTGAAGTTGTTCTTTCATTGTGCCTTCAACAAAATCATATTAATGTGCTCCTGCTGTTTTGTAGAGTCCGCCTGCCACTCATCTCCAGCCATGTTGCCAGTAGGACACACGAGAAGCCACAAAGCAGCTGACTGAGGTCCCGGAGAACATGCAGGCACAACAGAAGCGCACTGTAATGTTTCAGCAGCCTCTTGGGGAGAGATGGACTGAGACTGATTGCGCTTCATAAACGACACCGTTTGATTTCACCCAGAACAGAGCCCACAAGATGATATGATATGATATGATATGATATGACATGATATGATATGGGCTGGGAGTTTAATGCTGCATCATTGCCATGGATCCAAGAGGGACATTGTGTATGTAGCTATCGTTTAGTGGGATTTTGCTGGTCTACAGAGATCTGAGTACAGTACAGTACAAGTACTGACATGTACAAGACATGATGGATGGATTAATACCCTTATTCATTTATTCCTTTTTTTAATTGTATAATGCTAACATGCCCAAAGGGGTTGGGCAGCCTAGGGGTTGACCTTGGACCCCTAGAGGTTTTTTTTCTCCTTACTAAGGAGTTTTTGGTTCCTCTCTTCCAGTGTCTTCTGGTCTTTTCTGTTTTGTATTCACAACATGTATGGTCACTTGCTTTGTTAAGCGCCTTGGGCAATCTTGTTGTGAAAGGCACTATATAAAAATAAATGTATTTGAATTGAAGATGAGACGAGAGAACAATTCCTTAATCCTTTTAGTGAAGTTTTCTGAATAGCTTAAGGACTAAATCATTTCTTAGCCATTTTATAACAGAATTAAGAAGTTGGATTAAAAACATATTTTCAGAGGTTTTATCTTTAAAGGAATGTTTAAAAATGTAAGTTGTCTCTTAAACAAAGGTCACTATTTGCTCATCGGAACAAGTGTCTCCAGATAATCAGCTCAGCAACCTAAAACAATTGATGATTGTAAATATGACAAGATTGTCGTAATGTAAAAGCTATAGTAAATGTAAAGTATAGAGTTGTTGAATTCTTTTGTTTTTGTCTTCAACACAATCATATGCAGATGTTATCATTTATGTTAATATGCAGATGTTATCATTTATGTTACTTTTTTGTAGCAGCCGCCTGCCAGTCAAGATGCCAGGAAGTACATGGTATGATCCACAAGGACTTAATGATGCAGAGAAGAGCATAAGGGAAAAAGAAAACAAGACATTTATCTATTAACACAGAAGATGGGTAATGGGAACAGCACTTCAAGACCAGACACTGGAGGTTAAATTGAAGTTTTAGAAGTGATTCTTTGTGTTTGGCTTCAACACAATAATATGCTCACATTATTAATTTTTACATAACACCTGATATTCATTACAGGCCAGGGTTCCCAGGAGGACACACAACACAGCCAAAATGTGACAAGCTGAAGTACAGCAGACCATAGGGGAAGAACTCTTGCCTACATTTATGTTTCCACATCTACATCATTTTAAAAACTCCTTGGAAACTGGATTCCCAAGATGAAGATTTAACTTCAACAATGACATTATTAACCTTAAAAAAGTCCTAAAACTAGAGGGGTCTACATCTTACTAAGAATTCCCTGAGAAAGGGAGGAGATGATATGGTCAGTTCCCAGTGGTGGCACAAGGGTGAAGTGGTGTGCAATGACCATGATGACATTCTGGCAGTGCTGGCTCAGTTCGAAATCAGAAAGCTTTTCCTTTTCACCTGTCATCCCAAAAAGGACACCTTTGGAAGAAGAAGAAATCAATCGAGCAGAATAAACAATATTGAAAAAACAACGGTGAAAATCCGTAAGGCTGCAGGGCCTGATGGGATACCACCCCACATCCTCAGGACATGTGCAGCCCAGTTGACCACAGTGTTTACAGACATATTTAACTCCTCCCTGTCACAATCCATTGTCCCCACATGCTTAAAAAAAAACACTATTGTTCCACTCCCCAAAAAGGCAAAAGTGATGTGCCTGAATGATTACTGCCCAGTTGCATTAACATCTGTGGTGATGAAATGTCTGAAGAAGCGGGTGTAGCCACACAACAACTCCATCACAGAGTCCCTGGACCCCTTGCGGTTTGCCTACCAGAACAACAGATCAGTGGATTGGTGATGTCCCCCTGGCTCTACATACAGCCTTGGAACACCTGGACACTAAGGACTCATATGTGAGAATGCTGTTTGTGGACTACAGTTCAGCATTCAATTCCATCATACCCAGCCAACTGGTGACAAAGCTCAGGGGACTAGGTCTGTGCAACTCTGTCTGCAACTGGTTGCTGGACTTCTTAATCAAGAGACCACAGGTGGTGCGGCTATGTAATAAAACATCAACACCACACTCCCTGAGTACTGGAACACCACAAGGTTGTTCTCCCTGTTCACTCACGACTGCACAGCAAGACACAGCAACAACCGCATCATTAAATTTGCAGATGACACCACTATAATAGGCCTGAACGATGATGGGTCCGCTTACAGGGACGAAGTCGTACAGCTGCTTAGGTGGTGTCATAGCAATAGCCTGGACTTGAACGTAAATAAAACAAAAGAGCTAATAGTGGACTTTTGGAGACACAGGCCACACACTCACAGCCCACTCAGTATTGATGGAACAGAAGTGGAAACAGTCACCAACTTTAGGTGTTTGGGAATTCACATTTCTAATGATCTAACCTGGACTGTGCACACGGACTCTATCTTGAAGAAGGCTCAGCAGCGCCTCTATTTCCTGAGGTGCCTCAAACGATGGGGAATGCCAGTACCTGTATTGGTGAACTTCTACCGCTGCACCATCGAGAGCATCCTCACCAACGGTATCACCGTATGGTACGGCAACACCTCTTTTCGAAAAAGACAGGCACTGCAGAGAATGGTAAATGTGTCCCAGAAGATCATCGGCTGTGGTCTCACCGAGATTAAACAGCTCTATGAGGACCGCTGCCGTGATAGAATTCTGGCCATCACAGAGGACAGTCACCACCCTGGGCATGAGCTCTTCACCCCACTGCCCTCAGGCAAGAGATGCAAGAGCATACGGACACTTACCACTAGATACTTCGATAGCTTCGATCCACAAGCAGTGCGATTGGCGAACACATTTGCCCATGCCCCTCGGACCACACCTACACCATCTACCTCAATATGATTTCTTATTTATTGCACATCTTCAGTCATTGTTTACATATCTGCATTGTTTACATTCAAACTGTTTAGTTGTTTACTTGTACATTGTCTACTGTTTGTATATTGTCTTGATCCACTGTCTGCACTTTGTGTTTTTACTCTTGTTTTAAGAATCAAGAGACTTTCTGTAAGAATTCCATTGTACCAGTACATGTACTGGTTACATATGGCAATAAAGTTCAAGTTCAAGTTCAAAGTAGGGGAAAAGTATTAAAGGGAGTGCAGGGCTGATGCTGAGCTGAACCGTGGGGTTGATGCATTTGGCATTTGGTTTTGCGCTTG